>NC_092259.1:11741278-11746278 GCF_036320965.1 Panulirus ornatus | reverse complement strand
TCATACTGTTGTGGTCCATCCACTGTCTCTGTGAAGTGACTGTGATGTTTGCTGTGGCGTTAACATAATTACCGATGCTGTGATGTAATTGATATGGCTGTAATATAGTTGAAGTCATCGTTGCGTTCGAGGCCAATCAAGTAGTTTTGGTGATGGTGATGATGATGATGATACTCAAGGTCAAACAGTATAGATGAGGAAGTTTCATTTTTTCACACGCGGGTAATTGGGCCATTAGTAAATTAACTACACACAAACATAATTGGGAAAAATAAAAAGGAATATGAATTTTTGAACTGATCAACTCAATGGAGGGGCCAGAGCCCGACCTTCAACCACAATTTCATCGTCACACCTCCACACCGCTGACCTTTGACCTGACCCCCTCACGATGTAAGAGATTGATAAATACACTCTTTAACCCCATTACGCTAAACACACACGCACACACACACACACACACACACACACACACACACAAACACTAAGTTCTGCCCGTCTCCTTCTGTTACGAGACAAACCAATATACGCCACACGAATGGTTTATCCAACACCTGAGCTCCTATAATAACCTTTTACATATATATATATATATATATATATATATATATATATATATATATATATATATATATATATATACACCAAAAAACATCAAAACAAATACCCAAAACCACAAATAAGTACTATTGTGACCGGGGGAACAAAGGGGCATGTACGAAGTTTTATATCAAATCGCGGGAGGGGGAAAAAAACGACAAAAAAAAAGGGAAGTTTTCTCTAAACCCATGAAAACAGAGACTCTCTCTCTCTCTCTCTCTCTCTCTCTCTCTCTCTCTCTCTCTCTCTCTCTCTCTCTCTCTCTCTCTCGTCGAAAGGACACATCCACAGCGATCTCCGTCCGCGCGGCCTCGCCCCTCTGGGACTGACAGACAGTAACCCTGTCAGAGAACAGGTGGGACGGCAATGTGTGTGGCACACCGGGAGCGCACGTCGTCCTCCGCTCTTGTGTCGCTGACGTACACAGCGGCCTAACTACCAAACTGGGTCTTGCGGTCGTGATGGTTACGACCCCTGTGAGCACCACCAATGGCACGACCCTTCGGCTGGACGGTACGACACGACGACCCCCATCCCCCCTTGAGCACGACGGCACGACCTTGGCGCACGGCGGTGCAACCCATGAGCACGACGGTCCGACCTCTGAGCACGACGGGCCGACCTCTAGGGGTATGATGAAAGGCCAGGCGAATGATGGCTTGACCTTTGACCTTGACTCGGCGAAGGAGGAGGCCAGGTCGCCTGGCAAGGCAAGGCAATGCAAGACAAAGGCAAGAGAAGGTGAGGCAAGGCAAGGCAAGGCAAGGCAAGGCAAGGCAAGGCAAGGTGAGGCAAGAGAAGGTGAGGCAAGGCAAGGCAAGGCAAGGCAAGGCAAGGCAAGGTGAGGCAAGGAAAGGCAAGGCAAGGCAAGGCAAGGTAAGGTAAGGTAAGGTAAGGTAAGGTAAGGTAAGGTAAGATAAGATAAGGTAAGGCAAGGCAAGGCAAGGCAAGGCAAGGTAAGGTAAGGTAAGGCAAGGCAAGGCAAGGCAAAGGCAAGGCAAGGCAAGGTAAGGTAAGGTAAGGCAAGGCAAGGCAAGGCAAGGCAAGGCAAGTTACGTTAAGGTAAGGTAAGGTAACCAGCTGACACCAACACCCCCCCACTCCGCCACCCCACCTCGACAGCAGGTGCCGTTGCTAGGCAACCGGCCACGTCATAATGACTATACCATCCGGTAATTAAGTTGCTCATGGCAGTTGACACTAATGACAGAGCGAGAATCACGTGCGCAGTGTGTTCTGCCGTCTCCATCATAATTAACATAATTATCGTAATTAACACAATTAACAGGTTCGCTATAATTTTTCTAATTTTTTTTTTTTGTCACCTCCTGAGCAAGAGCACTCTGAAGGTTAATTATATTAACAGCTACAGGCGCCGATGTTAAAATGACCCTGGGGGGGGGGGGGGGGGGGAAATTTCAAACACCCCCCTTTTCAAATTTCCAACAATGACATCCTCGAAAGCAAGGAAAAACAAAAAACAAATGAACAACGTCCGTGGCCTGGACTCGAACAAGAGCAAACAAGTAGAACAAATATGAAAAAAAAATACATTTAAAAAAAACAATTTCTTTTCCTTGAAAGGAATAAATTGATTTTCTTATCAATATTATCTGCGTTATCACATGATAAGCTCAACCCTTATCTACGTGGACGTCTAGAGACCCCGACCCCTTGGTTGGAAACCCACGCGACCGTGCTCAAGCATACCAAAGAAACCATTAGAAAACGCATCGACCGTACTTCTGGAAGCCCTCTCTAGAAACCGCAGTCATCGCGCTCTCTATCCAACGCGCAGCGTTAGCAGAGCGCGGTTAGCAGGTCACTCGCTAGAGCGGCGAGTTAGATGGGCGACGAGTTACGCGACGCAGAGTTACGAACACGGAGAGTCTGGAGGAGGATGAAGAGTTAGCACAGAGGAGAGTTAAACAACCCCCCCCCCCCCACTCCTGTTACAAGGGGGGGTTCATGGCTTTAAACAGACATGGGTCGCCACTTGCCTTTAATGACCCCTAACTTAACGGGCAATTTAACACAGGTTAAGTTTTGTATACTGAGGGACACGGAGTCTAGAAGCGCTCCTGCGTCCCCACACGCCAAGTAGACGGCAACGCAACACACGAGACAACACAACACACGAGACAACACAACACACGAGACAACACAACATACAACATTATGACAACAGTCGGTACAACACAGAGATCAATACAACACACGAGACGTCGCAACACAGAAGACGAGACAAAACAGGAGACAACACAAATACAATCCAGGGGTTTGGACAAGACAAGCAACACAAGAGACTTTTGTAACACAAGATGCAACGCAGCTTAGCAGGAGACGCAAAACAGGAGGTAACCTTGCTAGATGAAGCACAACACAGCTGGTGTATATAACCTTGAAACAACACAAATGCAAAAAAACACCCGGAGACCCAACATTTAGCAGTGCAACTTAACAAAGGCGACATCAGTACAAATGAGGCAACTCAAAAGTTCAATACAACAAATAAGGCAACACAATTGGGAGAAGACGTGCAACACAAACACAAGAAAGACTATCTACCATAACCTAGCAACACTGATTAATGTAATCAGATAATTGCCGATTCATGTACCATCACTTACCATCTCAACAGACGGTACCAATCACTTACCAGCTGGTAAGCGTACCGAAAGGCATCTACCTGTAAATTTACCACGAAGTACACACACACACACACACACACACACACACACACACACACACACACACACGGCTCATGGGCCCCGCATGAGAGATTGGATATAATTAATCATTGTTACCTTGCAACTATTGAAATTACTTTTACAGATGCCATATATCCTCATTACAGGCGGGATCAATTAGATCACACAATGGCCTCGTGAATGCGTGTATCATTAAACTACGTCACTTTTGACTGCATTCAACCAGCATACAGGACGCTTTCCCCAGGTCAATGGAACCTCGGGACCTTTTGCGACGTTAATAGAAAATGGCCCAATCCCCCGGCTCGAAAGACCTGTCGTAATGGAAACACGGAAACTGGGGCTCCGGATGAAACGCGCCTCCTCACCTACGGGCACGGCCCTGACCCTCCCAACTGAGCCTGCGAGGGAGGGAAGGGATGGGGAAAAGCGTGGGATGGGATCCCATACGCGTGGGAGGATATGAGAAGGTGTGGCCACATTAGCTCATGGCGGCTGACCTCAATTAACCTGGAGGAACAGAGTAATTACGAAGGTCAAAGCTAACAACAAATTCATTACTCTTTTGTTTTTTGCCCCTCCCCCCCCCCCCCTTTTTTTTTCACTTTCCAGCAACAATGATTTTTTTTTGGAGTTGTTCACTTACCCTTCGTCAACAGTTTGAGTGTTCTTCCTCAGCCATGCATCAAGGATTGAGACCAAGTCTTCCTCTCTCATCGATGCCAGACCAGCTACCCTAGAAACCTCAACAAAGGCGAAACCACCAAGATAACAAGAGGGGTTTCTCTCATCAAGGGTTTTCCCTTAGCCCTAAACTCCTGACATATATCTTTGTATCATTATGTTCATAGATCGTAAGACCGAGTGAGACTGGCTCACCTTTTTCCCATTTACATTCTCTATTTATTCTCTGTCATTATCCATCACTTAAAAATAAATCGTTTGAATACACATTTATTCATACATTTCTCATTAATTAGTCATTCATCAATTCAACTCCGCTTGAAAAGTGTCGGCCTCCGAACTCCATATTTCGGACCCTTCCATGAAAGGTCGCCAAAAACACCCATGCCGTGGAGGGTGTCAAGGTCAATACATTAAAGGCGACGTGGCTAACTAGCGGCTGGAGTGCCAAGCCCTGTGACAGCCAGTGGCACTCATCGGCCACTTGGCACCCACGTCTCACTCTCTCCCAAGCGGCGGGCGAAAAGCTATGAGCTTACCCACACCTTCGTGTTCATTAGAAGAAAATGGTATAATGCGACTTTCTTGTGATGGTGAAGGGGTTGAGTTGTCCATGAGCCGTCATCGTACACAGTTTTCTGTCAGGCTGAGGGTAAAAAGTTTTCTATGACAGAGAGTCCCGTTTTCTGAGAGACCTACGCCTGCAGTTTTCTGTGAGGCCTCGGGACAATGGCAATACAATTCCTCATCGGAACGATAACGAAATAAAAAGACCTTATATATATATATATATATATATATATATATATATATATATATATATATATATATATATATATATATACACATATACTCTTTAAATAATAAATAAATAGATGCTTGCCTGGTCGTCCCAAAACTGATGAATAAACCCGCATATAAATGAGGACAAAAGCAAATCTGCATATAAGTTGTAAAGTTGGGCGAACAAGTTCCCTGGCTATGACCAAACTTAGCGACCACTTC
>NC_092259.1:11733778-11736278 GCF_036320965.1 Panulirus ornatus | reverse complement strand
AAAACACATCTACGCAACCCACTGAGGTCGCGACACAGTGCGACCTGACAACAAAAAACGGGAAGATGTACTTCAAGTAACGACCCCCCCCTCCCCCCGGAGAAAATCAACGCACGCGCGAGCGAGTGAGTCCAGGTGGGGGCAGGACGCGTGACTAGGGGCAGGGGGATGACAACACAAGGAGAGTGAGGAGGCTAACAGCCACCGACGTGGTTAAGAGTGACGGAACAACCAAACAGTTCCAACCCCTCCACCAAACCACTCATCCCCCCCTCCTCCCTTTCTTCCCCTCCCCTCCAACCAACTCCCCGCCCCCCCCTCCCCCTTTCCTCCACGGCGAACACGACAAGCGTGTTTAAAGGGTGATGGAGCGAGCCAGCCAGCCAGCCAGCCAGCGTGACGATAAAGGCTGTGGACAGACAGACAGACGGACGGACGAACGACCCCCCATACCACCTGCTCCCCACACCATCCCCTCCCTCCCTCCCGCTCCCCTGAGGCTGGGGTACTGTCAGGCCGGGTGAGAGGGGAGGGGGAGAGGGGAGGGGAGGGGGAGAACCCGACCAACCGACCCCATGAATTTTGCATGAACTGCCAAAGGTCAGTGGGACGCGGCTGCGGCCTTCCCGCTACGTGCTGCCGCGCCTGCCTCAATGCGTTCCTGCTGCGTCCGTCGGCGTCACGCGCGCGCGCGTGACGGAGACGGTGATCTGCCCCCGTTGACGCGTCCCGCTGCGTCAAACACACGCACACGCCACACACGTCAGTAGTCTTGTTGCGTCATACGCGTAGCGTCCTTGCTGCCTCCCGATGCGTCACACACATGGCAAACTTGCTACGTCAAGCCGCGTCAAAGGCGACTTCTACATTCCTACGTCACAGGTGACGTGGGCTTCGCGTTGCGTTCTGCGTCACAGACCAGTCCTCCCGTTGCGTCACACGTCTCCCATGTTGGAAACCAGACTACTCGCCACCGTCAACCGTTTTCTTTCCCTAGTACGTCACACTCGTCACCTCTGCCTCTCCCGTCACATGAGAACCTCTCCACCACCGTCACTTAGACGAGTATGGCGTCACACATCCCACGGTCGAACGCAAGGCACGCCAGATGGGTACGAAACCACCATGCAAACCACCCAAAGCAAATTATGATACAGTATCTTAAGTTAAGACACACACACACACATTTATATATATATATATATATATATATATATATATATATATATATATATATATATATATATATATATATTCGTCTGTTTCCTTGCGCTACCTCGCAAACGCGGGAGACAGCGACAAAGCAAAATAAAAAATAATAATAAATAAACTATATATATATATATATATATATATATATATATATATATATATATATATATATATACATATATCAATTTTCATCTCGGTCCAACAGGTCGGTAAATATATACATCGCCCCCCCCCCCCTTCCACCCCCAACCTCGCCATATTGCGAAACACACAAATATGATTTGATATTTGCAACACAGATGACAAAGTCAAAAAAAAAAAAAAAAAAAAAAAAAAAAAAAAAAAAAAAAATTGTAAATAAATAAAAAAAAATTCCTGACGAAATATATAATATAACCCTGCCTACCCCCACCCCATTCCCCCCCCCCCTTGAAAAAAAAAATGTATATATTTACCATGTATTTCTTTCTCGCCAGCCACTGTGACATTCTGGCGCTAAAATATTTAAAATCTTTTTAAAACGTGGTGGCGAAACGACTCGGTTAACTCTGGGGGGGGGGGGGGGGGGGGGTGCGCGACGATGGAATGACGTCACGGGGGAGGAAATTCACCGGTTAAATGTTGGAAATGAAGGACGGGAATAGAAAACGGGAGGACAGGTGATGAAATACACAAATGACTTCTACCTATCGAACTATCAATCTATCTATCTATTTATCTACCAACCTACCTACCTACCTACCTACCTACCTACCTATCTATCTATCTATCTATCTATCTATCTATCTATCTATCTATCTATATATATATATATATATATATATATATATATATATATATAAGTACAACGACAGGACAGGTGCGACTGACGTACATGACTGAGACCGACGTCGTAAGGCTTCGCCTCACCTGTCGTCCACCGGGGGTAAGTTTAGCCCTAACAAGATCCCGCGGCAAGAGTAGGTCTTCCCACGCGGCACCAGACACACGAGTTATGCAAAACTCACTCTCCTCCCTATCTCCTCCACTGCCTCCTCACTCCCACTCCCCCTTTGAATGCTGCTCTCCCATGGCCGAGGGAGGGAGAAAGCCTTCAAGTTCACGTTTCACACAATGCCATAACGTAAATGATATCAAGGATGGCTTTCCCCTCTGTCTCCCCCAATTAATCCCTTAGCGAGTAATGACTCAATTGCCTAATTACCTCCATGACCTCTTCTTCTTCTTCTTCTGCTGCTGCTGACCTAATTCATTCATCGTTCTTCTATCGTTCACCGCCATGTTGCTT
>NC_092259.1:11706278-11728778 GCF_036320965.1 Panulirus ornatus | reverse complement strand
GTATCAGAACTCTCAGCGCAGGTGACTTTACCCGCCGACCCGCGTCTGAGTCAACACGGGCGACGGGGCGTCAAAAGTCCTGTTTACAGGATGCGACCGCAAACGCATCGCCTTGCGGTAGGCCCCCCGACCCGCGGCGTTGGCGGAGGGGGGGAGGCCCCCCCCCCCCCCCCCCCCCCCGCACGTCAACACTCCCCGCGACGCAATACGTTGAAGGGGAACTGCCCGACTCGCTCTCCCTTACTCCCTCCTCTCACTCCTCACTGTTGCTAAGTAAGGCATCATTCCAGGACACACACACACACACACACACACACATCACCAAAAAAGAAGAACATTAAATCAAACAACCTCCACAGAGTTAGAACCAGCTGGTGACAGCCGGGAAACCGTCAGCTGGTGCGCCCGGCACCGGGCAACAACAGTGGGCAACACTCACCTTCACTACCAGGTTGGTCTCGCGCATGCGCTGTATGGTCTCCTGGATCCCCTGCAGCTGACGAATGTTTTCGTCTGGAAAAGATAACAAAGATAAAAATCAGTCATTTTCGCCACCCCTATGCGAAATCATATACACTGAACGCGAAATCATATACACTGAACGCGAAATCATATACACTGAACGTGAAATCATATACACTGAACGCGAAATCATATACACTGAACACATCATATAAAAGGTAAATAGAATACTAAAATCACAAAATTTTCGAGCCAAAAATATATGATTCGAATGTAAAGTCCACACGAACCAGAAGCAGTGAGTGACCGACTGCGTTCGTGAGAATAGACATTCGGTACAAAATGACACACTCCAGTATTCACTGGCACGACGGGCATCCACTACACGACACTCACACGGGCCCTTGGACACGGTCAACATATAGGATGTGTTTCCTAAACAAAAACAAAAAAAAATTACGTCTGTCAAAACTGTACTGTAAGAGGAACCCGTATAAAGAGCAAGAAGGGGAAAAAAAAATATGTGGGTGTCAAACTAAACAAAACACACACACACACACACACACACACACACACACACACACACACACACACACTCCAGTTTTCAGAAAAAAAAGAAGGAAAAGTTTAGGAAAGAAAAAAAAAACAAGAAAATAGAATTGGTGGGCAGAGTGACTCCTTTTAGACAAACGAAGTGGGGAAAAGGAGGGTAATGCTTCCGAACCACGGTTTCCACTGACACATTCACAGGATTTTTTTTTCAGAGAGAGAGAGAGAGAGAGAGAGAGAGAGAGAGAGAGAGAGAGAGAGAGAGAGAGAGAGAGAGAGAGAGAGAAACCAAGGCGTTTTATATACAAGGCGAGACCTGATCATCACCCCAGTTTTCACTGTGAGGTTCCTCATCACCACGGGAGGTGAGACAGTCTCTGTGCTGAACTACTGCCTCCCCATCCCGGTGAGCAGCAGTTATGGTGGGGAGGAAGGGGGAAGGGAAAGGGAAAGGGGAACAGAACCGTGGGGGGGGGGGGGGGGAGAACAGAACGCACTATTGACCGCCGGGGTTATAATATGCGCCAAGCAGTGGCAGGTGTTAAAGGGAATGTGTCCAGGGCATGCGTGTCGGAAATGCACTAATTCCAATGGGCATTTTCACACCCTGTTCCCCTGACCAAAACCGACTTCCAGGCCGTCTGCGCAAACCAATGATGAGCGACCTCTATACGACATATCACAGCCAAATTGTGCAACGCACAAGTAGGAGTGGATGGCAAACATTTCCCACAAGTTTCAACCTGTATCTATTAACTAAGTTAAAAAAAAATATACAGAACTTACATCTAATAATATTGACCTATTTACACACACACACACACACACACACACACACACGAGTAAGAATTCAATAACACATCTATTTCTGAAAATGTCAACCAATTTCCACTAATTACTGACAAATTTATTAACGACCCTTGGGTATGATGACCTGGCTTTCAACATGGCCCCCTTAAAAGGTCGAGTTAGAAACCAGGTCATCACACCCCAGGGGTCGAATCCGTCGTAACTCAGCGTAGGGCGGCGGTACGTAATCCCTACGTCTGAGGTCAACCACTTCACAAACACATACCTCAGAGGCTACGGCCACAGATGACACGATCCTGCGAACGGATCCGACACCTCTCGGACCAATGTCCACTTCTGTATCTTTCACATCCAAAATGACAATAAAAGAAAAGAAAATTCCGGAAGAAATCAACTTAAAATGGTCGAAGATAAAAATATAATTCACCAACAGGACTCCTGTAGATCATTACGTCATCCTCCACCAACGCTGCTTCAAAAAAAAAAAAAAAAAAAATATATATATATATGAAGTATGAAGTATGAAGTCTGTTGGGGATGAGAGAGCTTGGGAAGTGAGTCAGTTGTTGTTCGCTGATGATACAGCGCTGGTGGCTGATTCATGTGAGAAACTGCAGAAGCTGGTGACTGAGTTTGGTAAAGTGTGTGGAAGAAGAAAGTTAAGAGTAAATGTGAATAAGAGCAAGGTTATTAGGTACAGTAGGGTTGAGGGTCAAGTCAATTGGGAGGTGAGTTTGAATGGAGAAAAACTGGAGGAAGTGAAGTGTTTTAGATATCTGGGAGTGGATCTGGCAGCGGATGGAACCATGGAAGCGGAAGTGGATCATAGGGTGGGGGAGGGGGCGAAAATTTTGGGAGCCTTGAAAAATGTGTGGAAGTCGAGAACATTATCTCGGAAAGCAAAAATGGGTATGTTTGAAGGAATAGTGGTTCCAACAATGCTGTATGGTTGCGAGGCGTGGGCTATGGATAGAGTTGTGCGCAGGAGGATGGATGTGCTGGAAATGAGATGTTTGAGGACAATGTGTGGTGTGAGGTGGTTTGATCGAGTAAGTAACGTAAGGGTAAGAGAGATGTGTGGAAATAAAAAGAGCGTGGTTGAGAGAGCAGAAGAGGGTGTTTTGAAATGGTTTGGGCACATGGAGAGAATGAGTGAGGAAAGATTGACCAAGAGGATATACGTGTCGGAGGTGGAGGGAACGAGGAGAAGAGGGAGACCAAATTGGAGGTGGAAAGATGGAGTGAAAAAGATTTTGTGTGATCGGGGCCTGAACATGCAGGAGGGTGAAAGGAGGGCAAGGAATAGAGTGAATTGGAGCGATGTGGTATACAGGGGTTGACGTGCTGTCAGTGGATTGAATCAAGGCATGTGAAGCATCTGGGGTAAACCATGGAAAGCTGTGTAGGTATGTATATTTGCGTGTGTGGACGTGTGTATGTACATGTGTATGGGGGGGGGGGGGTTGGGCCATTTCTTTCGTCTGTTTCCTTGCGCTACCTCGCAAATGCGGGAGACAGCGACAAAGTATAAAAAAAAAAAAAAAAAAAAAAAAAAAAAAAATATATATATATATATATATATAATATATATATATATATATATATATATATATATATATATATATATATATATATATATATATATATATATATATATATGTTTTTTTTTTTTTTTTTTTTTTTTTTATACTTTGTCGCTGTCTCCCGCGTTTGCGAGGTAGCGCAAGGAAACAGACGAAAGAAATGGCCCAACCCTCCCCATACACATGTACATACACACGTCCACACACGCAAATATACATACCTACACAGCTTTCCATGGTTTACCCCGGACGCTTCACATGCCTTGATTCAATCCACTGACAGCACGTCAACCCCGGTATACCACATCGCTCCAATTCACTCTATTCCTTGCCCTCCTTTCACCCTCCTGCATGTTCAGGCCCCGATCACACAAAATCCCTTTCACTCCATCTTTCCACCTCCAATTTGGTCTCCCTCTTCTCCTCGTTCCCTCCACCTCCGACACATATATCCTCTTGGTCAATCTTTCCTCACTCATTCTCTCCATGTGCCCAAACCATTTCAAAACACCCTCTTCTGCTCTCTCAACCACGCTCTTTTTATTTCCACACATCTCTCTTACCCTTACGTTACTTACTCGATCAAACCACCTCACACCATACATTGTCCTCAAACATCTCATTTCCAGCACATCCATCCTCCTGCGCACAACTCTATCCATAGCCCACGCCTCGCAGCCATACAACATTGTTGGAACCACTATTCCTTCAAACATACCCATTTTTGCTTTCCGGGATAATGTTCTCGACTTCCACACATTTTTCAAGGCTCCCAAAATTTTCGCCCCCTCCCCCACCCTATGATCCACTTCCGCTTCCATGGTTCCATCCGCTGACAGATCCACTCCCAGATATCTAAAACACTTCACTTCCTCCAGTTTTTCTCCATTCAAACTCACCTCCCAATTGACTTGACCCTCAACCCTACTGTACCTAATAACCTTGCTCTTATTCACATTTACTCTTAACTTTCTTCTCGAAATATATATATATATATATATATATATATATATATATATATATATATATATATATATATATATATATATATATATAAATTCCCCGACAACGTCAAAAATTCCTTGACAGATCATTAACCAACAGTGCCACCATCATTTACTGCTGAGAGAGAGAGAGAGAGAGAGAGAGAGAGAGAGAGAGAGAGAGAGAGAGAGAGAGAGAGAGAGAGAGAGAGAGAGAGAGGAGAAACAATTCCAGCCAACAGTATCACAGCTGGCTGCACTCCAGGCAGTTCTGGAATTACTGAAGGGTTAAAGAATGACTGGAATATCCCCCCCCCCCCTTACACCCACCACCTCACATTTCCACATCCTTTGGTGCAAAATGATCCAAACCAGATGAACTGCTTGGGGTCATACTGTCACCACCTCCTCCTCCTCGAGTAACAACAGGACACTGACTGTCGTAAATCTTAACGACACTGATCTCGCGTCGCACGACACCTTACTGCCTCTCCAGTCACACGACGCTGGTGGCTTCACGTTTCATGAGCTCCCAGTAGGACGCCAACTGCCTCATCTCATCAGACACGAGCTTTCTCGACACGGGTCAAGCCAGACGAGGTGTCCATCCTTACCTGACCAAGCATGGGATACGTGCACACCACAACTACCTGCGTCCCATATCCCATCGCCTCCTCTGTCCCATATGCCACCGCCTCCTCTGTCCCATATCCCACAGCCTCCTTTGAAGAGAGGTCGCGAGGTGTCACGGAATATATAAAGTGTGTTGCCCACGTCCACTCCTGCTTTACCATCCTGTCTTCCATCTATAGAGATGAGACATTATGCTACTGTCCCTCCTGGAGATGACCTCGTTAACAGACCATCAGGTCTCTTATCATCTCCCTTTCCCATGTACTGTCCTCAAGCAGATAACCTCGCCATAGACCATTAGGTCTCTTGTTGTCTCCCTTTTCCATGTATAACCTCGTCACAGACCAATCAGGTCTCGTGTCATCTGTCTCTCCCATGTACTGTCCTCAAGCAGATAACCTCGCCACAGACCATAAGGTCTCTTGTTGTCTCCCTTCTCCACGTATAACCTCCTCACAGACCATCAGGTCTCCCGCTATCTACAGCTCTCCTCATGAACTCATGACGCGCCTCATAGCACTCACTCCTCGGTGCCTGCAACGATCCAAGTGGCACTCACCTCACACCTCACCCCCACATCCTGATTGCTCACCGCCAAAACGCGCTAAAATAAATATGTTCTCTGAATACTTCCACGCCGGCCGCTTCAAGCGCAGACCTCGTGTGTAAACAGAACAACCTGAAATTACACCGGCGCGAAGACCCGCAGCAAAGATCAACGGAGGGGCAACTCAGTCGTGTGTTAACAAAATAGTGCTGGGCATAAAAATACAAAAAAAAAAAATTACTTTTATAATTTCATACTGAGAAAGATGAACATCATTACGACCGTGGATTAAAAGTCGGGGTTTTGAGGGACGACCAAATTCCAAAATAGTAGTTGAATGAAAAATAAAACTGGCGGTCACAGACAGTATGGGGGGGCGTGCGGGATGTGGAAGGGAGGAATGTGCATTACCCATCTCCCTTGTCACCCGTGACCCCAACTCCCCGTCCTAAGTCGTCCTCCAGACCTCGAGGAGAACCAACTCTCTCTCTCTCTCTCTCTCTCTCTCTCTCTCTCTCTCTCTCTCTCTCTCTCCATCTAACGCCCCTACTACCTTCTACGAACCCAGGCACCGCCCCACCCTCCCGACCTCCTCCCTCCTCCTCCTCCTTTCAGGGCCTCCTTCAGTCCTACTGCCTCCACCGCTACTGGCGCAACTCCTCTATCAATCTATCTCGCAGGCCAGTCTATCCATCATCCCTCCCACCCACCACCCTACCCCACCCCACCAGAAGGCTAGGGGGCACGAAAGGCAAGTTGATCTATCCAACTCGCCTCGTTCACCACATCACACACACACACACACACACACACACACACACACACACACATGAGTGGTCGGTCATGCGCATGTTTATCTAGAACCTCGCGGGGAAAAAAAATAGAAATAAAAAGGCGTCCCGCCGTGTGGACAACTACAAGGTCGGATTGTTCGCGCGTCTTGCCACGCTTGTTAACGACCTCTACACAGCCCACCTGGAGGGGGAGGGGGGGGGGGATGAGAGGAGGGAGAGAGACCACTGACGACTTTCCAGGGGGGTTCCAACACGTGCCCCACCCCCCATCCCTGAGGAGGAGAAGGTGGGGGGGGGTGGGGTTATCAGGGGCTTAGGGTCGCGCCTGGCTCCCTCCGTCCTCAACACAGCAGACCACCACAGCTTCACCTGCTGTGGAGAAAAAATAATCTTTAATCCGAATATCGTCCTACGCTGACTGATGCTCCCCCCCCCACAACCCCCCCCCCCCCCCCCGGGGGAGGGGATGGATTCGTTGCCATGCGACAGTTTTACACGAACGCTTAGGCGGACGCAAGCACCCGCGGCCTGGGGGCCCCCGGGCCCGCCCCCCTCGGGGTAGTTGCCCAATAGCGCTGCCTGACGCAAGACTACGATGTTGCATCACACACACACACACACACACACACACACACACACACACACGTCCCGCCAGTGCCCAACCGGAGTCACTACATAAACAGAGAAGGATACTAAACGTAGGGGCCTCATGACGTCCTCCCAGTGTCCCGTGTCCATCCCCACGGACGGGGGATCCTAGCGCGTCCATCCCCACGGACGTGGGATCCTAGCGCGTCCATCCCCACGGACGTGGGATCCTAGCGCGTCCATCCCCACGGACGTGGGATCCTAGCGCGTCCATCCCCACGGACGTGGGATCCTAGCGCGTCCATCCCCACGGACGTGGGATCCTAGCGCGTCCATCCCCACGGACGTGGGATCCTAGCGCGTCCATCCCCACGGACGTGGGATCCTAGCGCGTCCATCCCCACGGACGTGGGATCCTAGCGCGTCCATCCCCACGGACGTGGGATCCTAGTAACCTCATCACATCCCAGCACTCCTCCATGATATACGAAATATCGCGAAATATTTGTTCGGCTTTAAATTCAAAGAACAAAAGATGGGTAAACACCCCCACACCCCACCATCATCATCTCTCTCTCTCTCTCTCTCTCTCTCTCTCTCTCTCTCTCTCTCTCTCTCTCTCTCTCTCTCTCTGGGTTCTATTCCAACCCCACTTGGGAATATTGCCGGGAGCTCTTGTTTCTGTTCCATAGAAAAAAAAATACATTGTATGAGGGGTCACCATTTGACTTGGCTGCTACTGTCTGTTCCACCGAAATCCCCCCCCCCCCCTCCGTCTTTCCCACCATCGTCGCTCGTCTGTTCCGCCAGATCCCTCGTCTATTCCATGGACAATCTCTCGTCCTGTTCCGTCAACATCTCAGACTGTCAAACTTCTGTTCCATCGTCCCCCATTCATAGAGACCCGAAGAACCCTTGACCTAGTTTCTCACCCCGAGTTCAGGATCCTGAGCCAGTGACCTCCTGCGCCCCCCCCCCCCCTTCCCCGGGGAATAACCGTGACCTTTGACCTTTACGGGCCTGGCTGCGCCCAAAGTCAGTCTCCACCACGAGGTCTGGGCTTAAAGCTCTTCCACCTTCGCCAGGTCGTGTTAGACGAGACAAACAACACGAAAAAGGAACGCGAATATTACATGTACGTGCCGGGCGGGAGATGTATGACATGACCCATGGCCTTAACCCCATTCCTCTGAGCACGGCGGTACGACCTTTGAACGCGGCGGTACGACCCTCGAGCAAGGCGGTGCGACCCTTGAGGAAGACAAAACGACCTCCGAGCACGGCGCTACGACCCTTGACGGTCAGGCAACCCATCGCACCCAAGGGTCGTACCTTCATGCTCTACGGTCGTACCTTCCTGCTCTACGGTCGTACCTTCATGCTCTAGGGTCGTACCTTCATACTCTACGGTCGTACCGTCGCGCTCAAAACGTCCGCAGCGTCGCGCTCAAGGGAGTTAGCTGTTCTGAAAGTTCCCGACCCACGTCTGCGTCAGGGTATAAGGGTCGAGCTGATTCGCTCGCGCCCACATCTGGTGCCCTGGGCGAGGATATCCCCACGGGCGTGCCTGTGAAGGACTCGCTTGTAAACAATGACCTAATGAGAGCGGTGCCAGGGCACACACACACACACACACACACACACACACACACACACACACACACACACACACACACACACACACACACCTCGCGGCATTAAGCACGAGAATCAATATTCCTCTGACTGCAGTTATATTCCCCCCCCCGAGGGTCCCCCCAAACCCCCCCAACCCCCACCTAACCCCCAACCTCCCTTGGGCCCTACACCAACCATAGGGCCGCGAACTCCGCGAGCGTCCAACCGTCCGCACGTAACTTCACGACACACACACACACACACACACACACGTAGGGCCACGATGCGATCCAAGTGAGCCTGGGAGTCTATGGGACAGCTTGAGGGACGAGCTTAAGCTGAGACACTAAGGATGAGGTAGGTTTTGCGTTTAACACACGCACATGAGTCTGTGAGTTCAGGATTCTGTGAGAAGGTTCAGACCTTCGTGAAGTACCAAGGATTAAAACTTTAAGAACGCGAGAGACGTTTCGTATGTTTACGATTCTATAACGTTCGTAAATCACGAACCTTTCGTTAACGCAGTCTTAAAATACGGAATCCACGAGAATGGGGAGGTCTTACAAGTTAAGGATCGAGAGGGACATAGATATAGTCCTAACTATACAAGCTATACGGCCGTGGTGATCCAGCTGTGAATATAGCAGAATGTACAGGACCTTCGACACCGATATACCCACATTCCTGGCAATCTAAAACTTCCCCTTTAAGGAACACGGGCAATTTGCATCAGCAATTACTGCCGAACTGCTCTAACGACCACATCGACACATATTTCCCTTAACGACCGCAATACATAAACTTAATCACTTAATGAAAAGACAAGTTTAGAAGGCGACTCAAGACCTCGCGTTGTTAAAGAGCTTTTGGGAACTCACATATGTTTTACGGCACACGGGAATAATTTGCACAAGAAATGCAATGTGTGGCGCTGAATCTAGAGAGAAATCAAACATATCAGCGTGTCTTTGACCATTGGAAACTCAACAAACACAAGGCTACGGTTTCCGAAATCTACATATATAATTTCCTCCTTATATCTTCTGCCTCCTATAACCATCCTGTCTTCCTCCTCTTATATAACTAGAGTCTCCTATAAACATTCTGTCTTCCTCTTCTTACACCTACTGCCTCCTATATAAACATCCTGTCTTCCTTCCCTTACAATCATGGTCTCCTATAAACATCTTGTTTTCCTCATTTTATAACTATAGACTGTAATAAACATCCTGACTTCCCTCTAACTATAGGCTCCTATAAACATCCTCTTTTCCTTCTAACTCGGGTGTCATATAAGCATCCCGTTTTCCTTCTAACTAAGGTGTCCTATACGCATCCCGTTTTCCTTCAAACTAGAGTGTCCTAAACGCATCCCGTTTTCCTTCTATCATAACTATAGCGTCGTACAAAGCAGCCAAATTCCTTCCTTTTCGTCCCAGTCCCGCGGTGGACATACCATCACTTTCCTGACATCTTCTTCCCTCCTTATCTATCATCATCATTATCATTATCGCCTCTTTTGTCTCGTCCCTTACTCTGCCCATCACCTCCCTCGGGATTCTCTCCCTTGTCCTTTCCTAATTTCTCTCTCCCATCTTCTACTGTCAACTCTCCCTCTCGCATCATCAACTACCAACCCCTTCTCACGTTTCCCCTTTCATCATAACTCACGTTTCTCCTCTCACGACTTATTCCCCCCCAACCCCCGCCCCAGCTTAATTGTCTCGCCTCTGACTATCTCTTCATTCATCTCTCACCTGCAGTCTCGCCCGGGACTATCTCTTCATTCATCTTCCCCCCCCCCCCCCCTTCCCCCTCGCCCCTCTATTTGCCCAGGGTCCTTCACTCACTGGGTGAGTCTCTTAACTCATCAAACTTCACCTCATACGTGAGGTGACCCAACTCAAGATCTCTCTTGTCATCTCACCTCACGCCTCTCTCTCTCTCTCTCTCTCTCTCTCTCTCTCTCTCTCTCTCTCTCTCTCTCTCTCTATCTATCTATCTATCTATCTATCTCACCTCTGGTCTGTCATGTCTCTTCGTCATCCTCACCTCCTGTATGTCATGTCTTTCCATCATCTCACCATCTCTCTCTCTCTCTCTCTCTCTCTCTCTCTCTCTCTCTCTCTCCCCTCCACGGTGCCACCAGGTGCCCACCCTAACCCACTAAAGGTGACCCACCTGGACCAGTGTAGTCAGCCAGTAGCATCCTCAGTCCTCGGGGGGAGGGAAGGGGAGGGGAGGGGAGGGCCTCGAGATAATGATCTCTGGGAGAAACAATACAGACCCTTCCTCCCTTTCCCCTCCCACCACTTCTTCCCCTTCCACCGCAACGCAAGCCTTCCTTCCCTTTACACTAAAACATAAGGCCTCTCTTCCCTTCCACAACTTCCATCCCTTCCACCACCACGACACCACCTTCCTTCCCTTCCTTCCACAAGAACACAACCATTCCTTCCCTTTCACGACAGAACCTTCCCTTCGCTTCCCTTCCATTACAACATAACCCTTCCTTCCCATTACCACTACGACACAACCCTCACTTTCTCATACACACACACACACACACACACACACACACAAAAAAAAAATTTCCCTTCCCTTCCACACCCTTCCTTTACATAGTGATCACTCCTTCCCATCAACACATTTCCTTTCCTTTCTTCAACATCCTCTCTCTCTCTCTCTCTCTCTCTCT
This sequence comes from Panulirus ornatus, assembly GCF_036320965.1. Lineage (NCBI taxonomy): Eukaryota > Metazoa > Arthropoda > Malacostraca > Decapoda > Palinuridae > Panulirus > Panulirus ornatus. The sequence goes on along the minus strand of NC_092259.1, from coordinate 11,717,514 downwards.
CTCTCTCTCTCTCTCTCTCTCTCTCTCTCTCTCTCTCTCTCTCTCTCGCATCCCACTGAACTGCAACATGACCACACACCCCTCCCTACCAACCAACCCCCCCCAACCCCACTCCACCCCCTACGACACCCACCAACACACACACACGCTAACAATCATTACGTTTCGACTGCGGGGTGGGGGGGGTGGGGGTGGGAAGGGAACCACAGCACCACTTCATTAAACCCCAGTCTCACGGATAAACCACACGACCGGTGATGTAGGAAAACTCGGACGTCACCACAACAATGCTCTGGTTGGAATATAAACACACCCCCTGGCCAGAAGGGGTCCATTTAAGTAGACCGGTGGTGTGTTGTGCAGTGTGGGGCCTGCGATATCTCTGGCGGAGATTATTATAGGAAAAGTCGCCGCTCTTGGTTTTTTTTTTCCTTCTAAACTCGTGTGATACATTTAAGAATAAACAACCATAAAAAAAATCATCAGAAAAAATAGCAATGTGTGTGTGTGTGTGTGTGTGTGTGTGTTACATCTCTTCAATCAAATATATGTGTCATATCATTACTCCTGTGTAAGCACACACACATACACACACACATCCTAACCTAGGCTTCATACCCGGCAGTCGACCAGCCACAGGAGAAGGATGAACACCCGGGTTGGGTGTGGGGCGAACGCCACGTCCAGGATTCGAACCCAGGCAGGTTTGACCCCATGCTGGCCCCTGGTCGGGAACTTGCCACAGTGATAAACACGGCAAACGTCTTCAGAGCTGCATCGACCCACATCACACACACGATCAGTTACATTAATCACCAATCAACGTTTCACACACACACACACACACACACACACACACACACACACACACACACACACACACACACACACACAAAGTCTACGGACAACTGAACACACGTTTCACTAACACAACAAAAAATCTATGGTCGTCCAACTATCAAAATGAAAGATCGAAAGAAAAATCGTTTTCTGTGCAAATATCAAATTTAAAAGATCGAAACAATATCGGTTTGTGTGATTATCAATCAAAATATCGAAAAATATTGTTTTCTGTGCGAATATCAAATCAAAAGATCGAAAAATATCGTTTTCTGTGCGAATTCAAATGAGAAAGATAGAAAAATATCGTTTTCTGTGCGAATTCAAATGAGAAAGATAGAAAAATATCGTTTTCTGTGCGAATATCAAATTAAGAAATCGAAAAAATATCGTTTTCTACTTGGAAGAGGAGTACAGAGAGGCCTACCACCCAAAACACTACCTCGCCCGTCTCCTCCTCCTCCGCCCCCCCAGTTGTGCGAACACTACGTTCGAATATCAACATTCACAACATGAAGCCCTGCGTTAATCCATCACAATCCCTTCATTGCAACGTCGACGCGCGAGAGTCATTTGCATACGCTGGGCGACAGAGCCCCACCTCTCTCCTCCCCTCACCCTCCACTCCTCTTACGAGACCGTAGTAGCAAATTCCCCCGAAGGCGGCGGTGGTGGTCCTCCTCCTCCTCCTCCCTCAGCCAGTAACCAATTCCCCCTCCACCCCAACCCCAACCCCGCCCCGTAATGACCCCAGGAAGCTCAGACTTGACCTTACCCAAGGCGAATGGCTGTGCCCCGTAACCACCTCCCTCCAGATATACAGCGCAACACACACACACACACACACACACACACACATATATATATATATATATATATATATATATATATATATATATATATATTCCAATGAGTCCACGGGGAAAATGAAACACGAAAAGTTCCCCGTGGACTCATAGGAATATCTTGATCACGCGCAAAATTGTGATCCTTTCCAATATATATTTTTTTTTTTTTTTTTATACTTTGTCGCTATATATATATATAATTCAAGCCATCGTAAAATGCTTAAAACATTTTAGTATAAGAGCGATCTAGGTTCATAATTAACCTCTATATAAAAAAGAAAGCCTTACGGGTCAGCGTAGACTAGAGAGCTTTTTATCATATCATTTCCAAAATGGTCCGTTGTAAGGACGAAAAAAAAAATAAATAAATGAATAAAAAAAAAAAAAATAGAGAAGCTAGACTAGAGAGCTTTTTATCAAATCATTTCCAAAATGGTCCGTTGTAAGGACGAAAAAAAAGTAAATAAATGAATAAAAAATAAAAAATAAAGAATCTGGGTCCGTCCGCTTACTCGAACAGAGAATCCTCGTCCCACATTTTCTATACTGAAATAAAACGTTACTAAGACCGTCATTTTATAAAACATTTTTTTTTTTTAATTCTTTAACATCTAACAAACCAAACCACCCAAAAAAAAAGCATGACTAAAAAGACCCCGTTCGTGAGAGATCTGCAATTTGAGCAACGGACATACCAATATCATATCTCAAAACGAAGTGTGGGGTTGAGCCAGCCGCCGGGTATGACTTCCTGGCTGTGGACCCAATGTCCAATATTTTAATGTGGAAAAAAAAAAGGGAAAGAAAAATATACCCTGAGGCAGGTCGTCGGGTTTGGGGAATTTCTCTCCCAACATTGGCCCGGCCTGGGTTCGAACCCCAGGAATCGATGGTCTCAAAAGCGACCAAAAGAGGAAAACTCAGAATATATATATATATATATATATATATATATATATATATATATATATATATATATATATATATATATATATATATTTTCCTCGGGAATAAGGAAGAGGAAGAACTATGCGTGTATGTCCTAAGTTTCGTACAAGCGAAGAGAGGATGGGAATTCTTCCCTCCTGTATTATCACCTTCTAAAAGTACGGAACAGAGGAGCGGGCCAGGTGTGTGTGTGTGTGGAGGTGCCAACGAGCCAGCAGTGCCAGACGCGAGACAAGGGGGGTAAAGGGGAGGCCGAATGCCAATAGTGCTAGGCCGGGGGCCGACACTGGCCTACATGCTCCCTAACTGGGTCTGGTCTGGAGGCTTTCCTGACCTCTACCTCCTCCTCCCCCACTCTCCCTCCCACTCTCCCTCCCTCCTCCTCCTTCTCATTATTGATTTCCGGTAATTAAAACGAGAGGGGTGGAGGTGCGTGGCGTACACCCCAGCGATGGGAGGGAGGGAGGGAGGGAGCGGGATCGTCTGCGACAGCTTGGCCAGTTAAGGACCTAAAGAGAACTAGGGCAGTTAATGCAGGTCAGGGACTCGGGGAGAATTAAGGGGACGTAGGTCCTTAAGGGGACGAGACAGCTCAGGGGGTGGGAGGGAAGAGTTAAGGGACCGAAGTAAGGGTACAGCCCCGAGACACGTGAGGGACGGTGGTAGTTAAGGCCCTGAGCCAGGTTCAGGGGGGGTGAAGGTGGCGGTTACTGACCTGAACCAGGTCAGGGACTGACGTCTGAACTATCCTGACACACACACACACACACACACACACACACACACACACACACACACACACGCACGTGTACATAAACACGAAAAATACATTTACATACATTTTTTTCCCTCCATGACACTTATGCAATTTGGCACTACATGCCCTTTTAACTCTCCCTGTAGCCTACAAACAACAAATACAATGACATCAGCATGCAATAAAATACAACAACCTCACTAGACAATAAATAACTCGGAACACCCACAACCAGAACAAGAGAAACCCACAGCAGAACAACAACAAAAACAACAATAACAACAACAACTGACAGGATCAATTAAAAAGATAAACTAACATATTTCCCGGCCAGGTAAAAAGCAACGTCTGGAAAATTATGCAAATTGCCTGCGGAGGTGGGGCGAGGCGAGGAGGCGCCCCTCCTCCACCTCACCTCCCTCACCTCCCCCAACCCACCGAACCCCACCATCAATCTCTGAGGAGGAGGTGGGGGGCGGCACAGGAGGAGGAGGGGGGGGCAGGAGGAGGGTACGAGAGAGAGAGAGAGAGAGAGAGAGAGAGAGAGAGAGAGAGAGAGAGAGAGAGAGAGAGAGAGAGGCTACTTGCCCAAGAGTACCTTACGCGGCAAGCAACACGGCGAGCCCAGAGGGTCGTACCAGTACGTTCGGTGTGCACTGCTTTTCCTCCCCCCCCTGCGTAAAGTACGCCTGTACCGGGGGAGGTGGGGGGCGGCGGGGCGTGCGGGGAGGGGTCTGTGTCACAAAGCGAAACATCGGCCTACATGCCACCCGGGCGAGTCAAAGAGACGACCCCGGGGAGCGGAGCGTCGCCACCTCACCCTCCACGTAAGAACGACTTTCCTACGCTATCCCTCCTCCTCCTCCTCCTCCTCTCCCTCCCTATTCCTCTTCCTTCTCCTCCTTCTCCTCCTTTCCCTTCCTCCCCCTCATTCCCCTTTTACGTCCAACGTGCGGCTCAGACGAGAGACGGACGAACCTCCTCCCGCTACTCTCTTCCAGATACCCCGTGATGGGCTGTACGTACCCCCGCGGGGCCGGCCACGCGTTACAGAGAGAGGACCACTGTAACCACAGCACAACCACATCACTTCTGAAATTCATCCCAAGTGGGGGGGACTCAAGATATTCCAGTGGCGTCCCCCTCACCCACGAAGAACGTAACGGATGGCTTAAAATACCCCGGATATTTTCGGATTGAAATTTACCACACGCAGATTGTCGCGCCCTCGCTTCAAAATCCACCCCCCCCCCCCAAACACCCTGCAACATATGGCATCTATGGTCTCAGGAGATAAAATCATTTCACAGGATTCGCCAATCCAAATATCCGCCAGCAATCAAAAATAATAATACTCATTTCCTGAACCATTCGACTGAATCTGTATAGATTCGGGACCCAGGACGGAGCCACGAACACACATACATACATACTGTCGGAATAATTCTTCGAAGTCTTTACGTGTTTCCCGTGCATCAGCGCTCCCCTCCGGTGTCTTGCCAGACCTACGCAATCCCTGTGCATTTCACAGGTTCTCTTAGATTTGCTCAAAGCGCTGGGATGTGCACGTGTGTGTGTGTGTGTGTGTGTGTGTGTGTGTGTGTGTGTGTGTGTGTGTGTGTGTGTGTGTGTGTGTGCTAATGAAGGGCGTCCCTAACAACTCTTAACGCGACACTACCATCCATCTATCCCGCCTTCTCCCTGTCGGGGAGCAAGGGGGAAAAAGGAGGGAGAGCAAAAGGGAGGAAGAGAAGAAGAGACAGAGGGACTTGACAACAGCGCCGCCCGGTATGTCACCAGCTTCCTAGCTGACCAGGAGCCTGGCTACACTGCTAGGTGCCACACACACACACACACACACACACACACACACACACACACACACACACACACACACGCGAAGCGACCGAGAGAAGGGGAAAAAAATAATCAATATTTTGCTTTTCCATACAAATGTGATGAGAACGACATTAACCCGATCACAGACGACAAACCATTGTACTCCATCCCTAAGGCTGTGCATACTCTCTCTCTCTCTCTCTCTCTCTCTCTCTCTCTCTCTCTCTCTCTCTCTCTCTCTCTCTATCTATCTATCTATCTATCTATCTATGCGTCCTGGCGGGCCGCCGTCACACCAGCTGAGACACCTAATAATGACAGTGGATATCCTCACCGCATGACCAAGGCAGCTTTATGCCTGAGGGGTAGGGGAAGGGGCATCTGTCTTCGGCATTTTGCGTCCCTGGGAGACGTAAAACATTTTTATTCACAGATGACAGATGGCGGCACCACAGTCCCGCGTCCCCGCGGGCCCGGCAAAACGCCTCCACTGCCAGACGTAGGAGGAAAACCGTGTTTACATCCTCTCATGTCATCCTGCTCACAATACTGTCATACTTTACCCCACTGTATACCTTTAAAGGTGCTTTACCTAACCCTGGGTATACCTCACGCTGAGGCGACATTACCTCAAGCTATACCTCAAAAGTGGCTTCAAGTGCTTTCGATGCTATCGCGACTTCGGCGTCTCTCTCCGCCAGGTTTCTCTCCGTCAGGAGGTGCGTAGCATGTGACGCACCTCAAACAGGGAATATCACACGCATCTCTTCACTTGAGAGGAAATGCAACTATGCAAAAAAGAGGATTATCAATCAACACAACTAGTATGATTATATGGCCCGTGGGTGCCACTCACATAATCCAGGAACGCGAAATAGCACGTTTTCCAGCCAGGCTCCGCAGTGCATAGATTTGACCGATACAAGCCCATTTCGTTGCTGGCGGATGATCCTGGCATCGAATACATTGATTTTTCATGAATATTCACGTGAAAAGGAAAGACGACTGCATCACAGATATTACGCCCATGGATTAGAGAGAGAGAGAGAGAGAGAGAGAGAGAGAGAGAGAGAGAGAGAGAATCCGTCGCATTTGATAAGCTCAGATATTCTACAATGGTCTGGGAGGTCTTCTACCCCCTACGGCTGGGTCTGGGACCTGACCTTACCTCACGATGGTCTGGGAGGTCCTCTACCCCCTTACAGCTGGGTCTGGGGCCTGACCTTACCTCACGATGGTCTGGGAGGTCTTCTACCCCCTTACAGCTGGGTCTGGGGCCTGACCTTACCTCACGATGGTCAGGGAGGTCTTCTACCCCCTTACAGCTGGGTCTGGGACCAATCTACCCAGCTGCTCCCTTGGTCAGTGCCGAGGAGCTGATGAGGATGGAGTGTTCCTAGAGGAACCTCTTCTTCTAATTAGCAATAGGGGAGAGAGGCCGCATCCTTCCAGAGGAAGATCTAAACTGAAAGGTATTGAGACGGATGGAGGGAAAAGGACGACACAGCGAGCGCTGTTTCGAATCCTGCGAGGCACGCTGATTTCCTCCTGGTGAACCAATACAGAGCCGACCATGAGGGGGTGGTAAAAGCTCGTGCACCGATAAGTGCTTGGGAGGCGGTACGTGTAAGTATTAGGAATTCCAGTTGTGTTTCATCCAGACCTGGAACACGGTAAAAGAATTTCCAGGTACGTTACAAAGGCTTGAGAGATGACACAAGACGCATCCGGCTTATGCTTCAGAGGCCTTGAGAATGATACGTAGCGAATTCCAGCTACGTTCCAGAAGCCTTTAAGATGGTACCTAACAGTTCCAGCTATGTTCCAGAAGCCTTTAAGATGGTACCTAACAGTTCCAGCTACGTTCCAGAAGTCTTTAAAATGGTACCTAACAGATCCAGCTATGTTCCAGAAGCCTTTAAGACGGTACATTACAATGCGAACTGCGTTCCAGAAGCCTTTAAAGATGGTACACAGCAATTCCAGCTATGTTTCCACGGCCTGGAGGATGATGCGATTTTCAGCTGCGTTCCAGAGGTATTTAAAGATGACACGCTGTAATGCCAGCTATGTTTAACACTCCTGCGCATACCAGACTGCGAGGGGGCTTTGACACGAGAGCATACAGTGCTACAGCTTAGCTAACGGAGCCAGCCAGTGACAGCATGACAACCGCGCCCTCACACACACACACACACCAGGAAAACTGACTCACTACAGGGCGTCCTCCTGCAAACAGCCGCGAAACAAAGCTGTTTACATTTAGTTTCCGCCACGAGGACCGAGGCAGAGGCAAACAGGAGATAATTACCGATAACCAGATGAGACTGCCTGGCCGTCAACACATGCACACGTGCGGGGGGGGGGGGGGGGGAGGCTCTAGTCACTGAAACATTCAAACAACATTTACTCAATTAACTCCGCTAATTTCTTTACCGTCCCTCACACGCTCGTCCACGCGGACCGGCCCGGCCGCCTCCACCAGCCTCGCACTCACGCACCATCGGCAGTCAACACCACCAGTGGACGAAAGAATCATGATTTTACAATCCATTCCATTATCCTGCCATGTAAATTCACGTCGGACCCACTGAAAAAAGTAGCAGTCACTGTTTTTTTTTATTTTATTCTCTTTTCAATTCTTTCAACACAATATATATAACAACAAACCACAATTCTCTCCTCCAACCCTACGGTCAGATCCACATCGGTCATGTATCCTGGTCGAAAAATACTCTTCGAGTTCTTCCTTACGTACTGGTCGATTCTGGAAAACCCGATGACCTGTAAAATAAGGTAATGCTGTTCGCCTGGTCGGTCGGATAATCTGAGGCGGTGGCACGAAGGCCAATGTTCTCAATACATCACAATGAATCGAAGTGTTGCCAGTGTTTCTATCAATCTGTATGCAGAGCAGCGAACAGCTCCGGGGGGGCCTTGGAAGTTGACACTATCTTCACTTTTCGTACTTAAGGTCGGGATTAGGCTACAAGAGCTGTAATGCCTTCCGTCGTTTTCTTTTCTTTTCACCCAAGACAACACTTCATGCTAGTAGGAAGGGAGGAGGGTGAGTGGCTCCCGGTGAAGTGGGTCTGCGTCAAGGATGTGTGTGTGGGAGGAGAAGGAGGTGTGTGTGTGGGGGGGGGGGGGTGTCGGGGAACAAATTAATGAGGTCATTAAGTATGAGACGAATGTGGAGGGAGAGGGGTAGGGGAGGGGGGGAGAGAGAGGGGGTGACACGAAAGCATTCGTTCGCCAGTGCCATCAGGTCGCATCCCCTCCTTCCATGATGTGTTTCGTCACCACCTCTCAGTTATCATCATGACAATAATACAGAAAAAAAAAGGGAGGTCGACCATTCCCTCATAAAGCAACCTGAGTCGAGAGACTTATCGAGGATATATCGCTGTTATCTTCTGTACGATTTTACTTATCTGTTAATCTCATCCGTGAACTGTGAGCGGTCGTGACATAGGTATGACGGTAATGTTCCCTTTCAATCTGAGGCATGACTTGTTCAGTGAGGCTTTATTCATACACGGATGACGGACAGACGACATACGGACGATGGACGGACGGACGGACGGACGGACGACAGACGGACGGACGATAGACGACGGACGGACGACAGACGGACGGACGATAGACGACGGACGGACGACAGACGGACGGCGGACGGACGATAGACGACGGACGGACGACAGACGGAGTAAGAGATCCCCAAGTGTCTGCCATACGACGCAGGCAAAATCAGGGGTCTGACGCACGGCCCGGTAGTCCACAGCATTCCCCATGTCCGCTGGGGTCTGCTGGTGTTCGCCCTGACCCACAGTCAGGATGATGGAGGAGGACCACCACAGCCAGCATGGGTCGCGATGGTCATGCCACAGGACAGCCGGCAGGGTAGAGGCACAAACCCTGGAGCCGGCAGGGTGTGAGTTACCTGACCCACACCACCCCTACCCTACTCTATCCTACCATACCCTTTCAGATGGGCAGGAAGCACCCTACCCTCCCCTGCACTGAGCCCATTGCCCACCCCTGCCCTGCCCTGCCCCTGCCAGGCGCCCCTAACCTGCCCTGCCAGGGGGATGTGGGGGGAGGAGGGGAGATATATATAGAGAGCCACTGGTGGGGGTTGGTTGCGGTTGAGGAAGGCTTCCAGCAGTTCTTCTTTAGGTAGCTCAACATCCACCACCCGGCCACCAGGCCACCTCCATACCACGGGGTAAAGCCCCCATACTACGGGGGAGAGATCATACAAAGGGGGACCCCATACCACGGGGGGGTGGTAAGCGAGCCCATACCATGGGGACCTCATACCAGGGGGGGGGGGTGAGCCCATGCTAGGGGGAGGCCGTACCAGGGAAAGGGTAGAAAAGGGGGGAGACGACACGAGAAAAGAGATGAGCAGATGGGGAGAGACACCAGAAAGAGGTCTCTCTCCCCTGTGGATCGACACATTGGGGGGGGGGGGGGGGTGACAACAACACAGGGGTCTACAAAAAAAATATGACCCAATGTCAAAAACACTTACCCAAAAAATTGCATATTTTCTTTTTTTCTTTATTACCAAGGAAGCCCTAGGCGTGCTGACGTCACGAGAATGACGTCACCACCGTTCGTACCCCCCTTAATGTACACGGTCAGACGGACGGACGGACGGACGGGCGGGCGGGCGGTCCGACCCATGGGCAGGATCGCCTGGCTTTTGACCTGACTCTTGCAACGGTGTCCTTACGGTGGCTGAGGTGACCAAAGCTTGTCAGTGGCGAACCCACCCGATCCGCCAGACTGTTCGATCCCGCAACAACACATTACCTCGTCCTCCACAGAGCCACCTCATCCCTGAACATCTTCAGGAGGAAGATCCACTGAAATCGGTAGTTCGCCTGAAGTCTTTGAGTCGTTAGAAACATCGACTGTAAAAACTTTGGGGCAATACCAGTAAACTAATCCACAGGACTGTGGGTAAACTCACTTACATATTCACAGACTCTTTTACAACGATGGACATTCATCTGCGTGCGCTTACACACCTATGGGTGACTCATTTACGCATTCGTAGTCTCACTTACGTGATGGTTAAAGATTCATTTACACCGCCGGAGATTCATTTACGCGGACGTTTTGCCGTAAACTGAAACACTCACAAATCCCTCCACCCCCCCTTCATCCCTGGTCAATACTTATGAATACATTAAGCCCACAGCCACTGCGTCCCCCTTGACCAACAGCTAACCCGACCTGTAAAATATAGCAAAATACAACCCACTTCTGCCGTCGCATACAACAGGTTATCATGAAGTGTGGGTATACTCGGGCGATGTACGATTCTCGGGGGCTATATTTCTACACCTACGCAGGTAATAATAACTGGTTAGACCACAAGAATAAAGTAGAACCTCACCACATGTAGATTACATACGTCTTCCCTTTAATACATCACTTTAAGGCTATATGTAACCTGCATCCACCCAGTGGCTGATCGGATTACATTTAAAGAGCACCTGATCATGTTCAAACACCTGATTATATTCAGTGGAGAAATGATTACATTTTAAGAGGACCTGACGATATTCTAAGGAGAACCTGACAATATCTAACGAAGATCTGAGGATATTCAAGACCTGGTGTGATTCTTACAAAGATCTGACTTTACCCCCAAGACCTTCATATCATCTAGCGAAAACACCTGGTTACGTTGAGGGAAGACCTGGATATATCTCGACCTGATCATATCCAGCTTACGTATAGGGAAGACCTGGTTATAACAAGACCTGATTATATCCACAAGACCTGATAACAGTCGGACCTGATTCAATAAGACGAGGAGCCCCGATCATATATATATTTACACATGAATAAATCTACTGAAGACCTTCATTATAAGTGTACGGGTTGTCTCAGTGTTCCTGGATACGAACCCAAGTCTCTGGGTTGCCCAAGGGTTATGAAGGGAAGCTGGCACACAAGGTGTTCGTTTAAACAGACGAAAACGTAA
>NC_092259.1:11538778-11701278 GCF_036320965.1 Panulirus ornatus | reverse complement strand
CACACACACACACACACACACACACACACTACGGCCCAGGCGAAGTCTGGCTCCTCACTGAACCTCAGGGTTCCCCTCCCTCAGGACATGGCGGCACCAGGACTGAGGCTTGAGGTTGCCGCAGGAGAGGGCTGGCACTTCGCCAGGGCCTCCTGCAGGAGAACCCAGCCACCGGCTGAGATGCCGGACACGTCCGTGGCGTCCGCCGAACCGTTGCCGAAGGAGGGGAAAAAATAATGATATACCCCTCTCGCTTTTTTCCCCCTCCACAAATGGCGTGTGTCGAGGACGTTAAATCCCATCCTTTCTGATGTAATATCGACGAGTGAAATGGATCTTATTATCCCGCGACAACGCATGACCGCCCGGGCGTCTTGCTGGTGCGTAGGTAAATATGCGTATGGTAAAATAGGGATCATACGTTCACATGAGCTAGGTCAGGGGGACATCATCCCTAGAGAAAGACAAGAAGTAAATAAGCAGAACACCGAAGACCAATTGGAAATGAAGAATTGATGGCAGATATGAATAATAACAGTAATTTGCATTATTGGAAATGAAGAATAATGACATATGAATAATTACAGTAATTTGCATTACCTTAATCCGCGGATGTGGGCGTAATCTAAAATGAGGTACACAGTGTGTGGAACACATTAATCCACATCATGTTAAATAAATGTGATGCGAATGATGGATGTTTGAGGAGAGGGTATACATTAATTCACCAGCATGGACCATGCCATACATATGCCGATTTCATGCAACAGACTATACATTGTATAACTATATATACATATATATATATATATATATATATATATATATATATATATATATATATATATATATATATATATATATATCATCGTCAATGGACGGGTAAAAGTACATTTTCTTCATGTATAATTTCCCTCCAAAACAGCGGACGGTCCTCCTCCTTCCTCCTCCTACAGTGACAGTAACCTCAAACCTGCCAGATGCCCATGAGCGGGGGGCCTTGCTAGTGTATTACCCACACCTCTACACCACGCAGACGCGCAGACGGATGGCTAACGCCCTGACAACACTTACAGACACGCTCACTCCATTATAAACATCCTACCTGCACGATCAAGTAACATCCTTTTGATCTTCTAATTAGCAGGCAGGGCGCTGGGCTGTGTTACGGCACTGGTCTCCCGCTGCTTGGCCGGGGCGAATTCTTCGGCCCTATGACTCTTTAAACACTCCTGGAATTTCATTAAGCGACTGAGCTCAGACTGGTCTAAAAAAAAAATAGAGCAGAGCAATCCACAACATCTCAGGAGCCCGTTCCCAGCGGTCGCTGACAATGTGTCCCATACCACAACAAAGTGAGCGGATGTTGTGTGTGTGTACGTTTAAGATGGTCGCTGCTTGAGCAAGAGGCTACGGTTTCTGCGCCTCGCTTTGCTTCCCAAAGTCCTCCTCACTATATCACCTGCTGGCTTGAGACGTGGCAGTGTTGCGTGTCGTGGCGCGAGGCACAAACATGCCTCGGACTGTTCTGTTTTGCTGTCCACGTCGACGACGAACAAGCGTGGATAATGCGTTTGAGAAAGACAATTAGCGGTCGCCTTTTTAAAGAACCCTGGAAGCAAATCACGATACACACACTGTTACCGGCCTGCTCGCTCTCTCTCTCTATCTCTCTCTCTCTCTCTCTCTCTCTCTCTCTCTCTCTCTCTCTCTCTCTCTCTCTCTCTCTCTCTCTCTCTCTCCCCCCCATCATCAGGGATCAATACACTGGAAACAGACTTGTGTGGAAATTAAGGACGAAAAATCCCGACTTCGCGTTCTCTTCTACTGACAGACCTCATCACACGTCGGTTTGTGACTCAAGCGACGGGGTTGCCCTCCAACGACCTCCACGGCCCGGGGGTCATGATGACACGCCCCCTTTCCACCCTCAACCGAAACAGGCCTAAGTCAACTACGAGGATGTGATACCCTTATCATGAAGGAACGACGTATTGGGAGGGGGTCAATACACATCTTTCCTGCAACACATCCATTACTAAGGGCAGCAACTCGAAGTCTGAATGGTGTCTTTCTGTTGCAAAGGAATCAATCAACAGTTTAATTTCCAGGATACGATCCCTTTCTCTTGCAAAGGAAACCCATCGTCCAACTTCGATGAAAAGATCATAATTTCATGCGAATCATTGATTTACACCCCCACCTCCACCACCCAAATGGTATGGTGGGTCACGGAAAAAATTTATTTGCATCTTAATAATTTACAAAAAAAAAAAAAATCATGTATTTGTATAGAGAGGAGAAGAAACGCAATACCTCTCAGCGAATGCCGTCCCCATCAGGGTAATTAACCTCATTAAGTACGCTGGCACATTTACAGATAACTTCCCTCACAGTAACCTGACCATTAATGAGATTAACTTCTTTTCGCTTCCTCTTGTAATTAATGGACTCAGCTGGGGACCTGAAAACACCCTCTTCCCCTCCTGTGTTACTTCATAAACAGAAGAGAGTAAAGACCCAAAGGGAACATCTTCCCCTCAAGGGTTCACACACCCATCTCCGACGCTACCTCATCCGGGCGGGAAACAACAAACGGGTACGAGAGGTGCGTGGGGGGGGGGGTGTCTTCTGAGCGTAACTATCGTCTAATAACAAGTCTGATCATACCCTCAGCACGACGGTAAGTACGAGACCCATGAGTACGACGGCACGACCCTCGAACACGACGGTGCGACCCATGAGTATGACGGCAAGACCCTCGAACACGACGGTGCGACCCATGAGTACGACGGCACGACCCTCGAACACGACGGTGCGACCCATGAGTACGACGGCACGACCCTCGAACACGACGGTGCGACCCATGAGTACGACGGCACGACCCTCGAACACGACGGTGCGACCCATGGATAGTACACTGCCCTTAAGGTTAACGAACCAACGAGTCCGAACGAACGGCCCCTTATGCCATCGAGAACATGAGAGAGAGAGAGAGAGAGAGAGAGAGAGAGAGAGAGAGAGAGAGAGAGAGAGAGAGAGAGAGAGAGAATCAACTCTTGTGTCTCGCTGGGTGGCGACACCAAGATCAAGTAACGTTGAAAACGGACGGCAGCGACCGGCATCGCCGCAAGGGGCGAACCACGCACGGCCGGGGAAACCGGTCGTCCAATTACATGGCGGCATCATCCTCATGCGCTTACAAGTCCACCACATCCCGCGTTGGGGGGCGCCGGCGGGAGATGGGCGGGGGTGTGGATGGCCCGATCCTCCCACCATCATCCATCCTCCTCACCCACCCCGCCCGCCCTGCGCCTGGGGGTCTATGAGAACCATATCTGTCTTTCTCTAATGACAGTGGATCGGTGCCAGGCCGCCGTCCCACTCCAGCAGACCGCCGCCCCGGCCGCCACCACCACAGCCACAGCCACCCGAGGGAGGGTGGCGGTGGTGGTGGTGGTGGTGGGGGAGGTGAGTCATGTGTTCAAACAAGTGCCTGGCGCTCCTACACAATGATGGGAGTCCCGAGTCCTCCACCGCCGACGGCCGCTCTCAAACACCCTCACTACCACAGTCACCAACACAACCCGCCACTTACAACCAACACTGGAATCACCCTCACTACCACAATCACCAACACAACCCACCACTTACAACCACTACAGGAAACAATGAAAAAACTGGAACTCACTCACAACGTTAGCAGAACCATAACCCGTTTCCGACCAACCCTGCACCTCGCTGTAAGCAAAAACACCGCATAAACAATTTCCGACAAAAACTATCAAAAAAAAAAAAAGGGAAAATTCGCAATGACCAGAAAATCAAAAATACGCGCGAGGGAACAGCGAGCGCGAGATGACTTACCTCCACCTGCTTTGGCAGACCTCTGGGTGGCCTGTGGGTGAAGACCACCCTTCTACGTACACCATCCATCTGAGTCACAACACAACCAAGAATCGGTTTTCACTCCACTCCTGAGGTTTCCTTCGGGACGAATGGGCAAAATGGCTGTGTACAACCATCCACCTCGCCTCCCCCACCATATAAATCATTTCGCGAAGGTCTGGCATGAGAGCGAACGATAGTGGCGTCGTCTTTCCTCTATTCAATCAGGCTGTTGGAGGCAGCGGGCCCCCTCAGGCCTGTAGTGCACCACCCGGGCCAGCGCTGGTTAATACCCCTGGCAGCAAGGCTTCGGGGGTGAGAGATGAGCGTATGTTTTCTTTGCTCTTAATATGGACAAATGGCGCCAGAGAGAGCCTTATTATGAATCTTTCATGTTAACAGGTAACATTTTATATATTTTTTCTTCTTATCATTCTCGTATAAGACATCCTCAAATCCGTTTACCTTCCATTAGCACCGGGGAAAAGGACGTAAAATGTTCTAAACACACTGAGGTACTTGTTGACAAAGACGAACTCCCGTGTTCCCCTTTAAAACGTGTTTACCGATTATACCACGTCTTTGCTTCCAAGGGTGTATACATACACACCCTAGCTTGAGCCTGGTGTGTGTGTGTGTGTGTGTGTGTGTTCAGGGCTGATGAGTACCAACAGCAATATCATCCCAGAAAGTTGCAATATATATATATATATATATATATATATATATATATATATATATATATATATATATATATATATATATATTCCTATGAGTCCGTGGACTCATTGGAATATCTTGATCACGCGCAAAATTGTGATCCTTTCCAATATATATATATATATGAGATAGAGAGATACAGAGACACGTAAATACCCGGCCATTCTGGCCAGGACGCAGCGACGTAAACAAAAGCATACTTCGAGAGAGCCAGGGAGCCACAGCAGACGTTCCTCCCCCCCAACGCCATTACACAATATATACCTTTCACGCAGGAGGAACGCCAGCCAATCCCCCCCAAAGTCCATTCTCCTGTCCTACGTGGAGGGGAAAAAAAAAAAAGATTTCACTTTTTTCTAATTTATGGGATGTACGATTTCCTTCCTTCTAGTGAATTGGTAGATTACGGGGGAATGGATCTCCGTCGCCGAGCGTATTATAGGATCCAGGTCCGGCATCTCTCCCCCGTCTCCACGGCTCAATGTAGAGGATTCGAAACCTATTTGGGTCATCGCCTTTACCGGCTCGGACACCATCTTTCGAGCCAAGCGTCGTGGCGGGTCTCTCGCTCTCTGCCTACTGCGCCATGTTCATGAGTACACGGTACATTCTTCTATACAATCTCAGAATGAACCACCTTCACAGAACGTATGGTTTAATCCCTAGAGAACGACCAATTCAAAAAAAGAAATTCATCCTCACAGTCGTTTACAAAAAAAAAAAATCAAAAACACACAGCCTTTTAAAGATCTCACATTACCCGCACACCAAAAAGAAAACTAAACGCGTGTTTTGAGGTCTCTTATATCACAACATTATGAAAGAAAATGGGACTGTCTGCAACGGCTCCGCGGAAAGAAAACGGCGTTATCAACCTGTTGGTCGGGAAATCAAATTATTTGCCACAAGCAAAACCGTGTGAGGGATCGTACGTCAGAACACTGCTCGTGCCTTCCTCCTGTTTTCCACCCCTCTCCTCTTTCGTCTTTTGCCATGTTTTCATATTCAAAATTACAAGGGAAAAAATAATCTTACACTGTAATATATACATAGTCGAAAGGGCAGTCGTGAGATCGTATATTTTTTTCCTCTCCATACATGAATTACATTAAACATTAGTCTGTTCAGGAGGGGACGAACGCTTACTCCAAACATTCTAAAAATCTTAAAAAAACTTAAAATTTCATCTTTTTCAACGCCCAGTGCATAAAAAGACGGACACAAACGAAAACATTCCTCTACCTGAAGTAAAAAAAAAACATTTGACTAACTAAATAATTTCTTCCATGAAATCCTTTGAGAAAGGGACACGAAAAAATATACATACAAAACACGAATATATCCGCATAAAAAAAAGAGAAAAAAAACCCGGATATTTTCAAATATTTGGAAAATTCCAGTTTTCGCCGAAGACAAACACAAGAGAGACAGAAAACGTGCAAAGCCCGGCAAGGGGGAAACTGAGGTAGTTCAATAACGTTGTATTATCTCGGGAGGGGAACAGTGGAGCTGGGAGGTGGGGCTGACGCCATGCAGGAACCACTTGGGCAACGTCCAGACAACGATAGCTGCTAATTCCTAAGGCTCGTCTCTAACCCTACAGTTCCGTCTGGATCCCTCCACCGTACCGCCACGCACCTCTGATCAGTCTAACTGTTCACACCGACGGGTGGCAGGCCTGTGCACCCCTACGTAGCCCTGATTCGCTCTGGACACCATCATGAGTTGTGTGGGGAACATGTAGTCAATACAGGTGTGCCTCGCTGCCACGTGCCTCTCTACTGCTTGATCCACTACGCCACAGGCGAATGACGTAGGGTCGTTCACGCGTAAACAAGCCGTCATATGCTGTATAGCTCGTTGACCTCTTAACAAGATAACCAGTGGTATGCAATAACGTGACTTTGTCATGGTACTTGATAATCGTCATCACAGCCTTGACATTACTGCACCGTCGTACTCTCAATGCTATGTACCGTCCAACTCACACTACTGTACCGTCACTCGAGAGGAACTTACAGCTCCTTGGCCATATCGATGTCGTCCCCCACCACCCATGCAAACACCCTCTCCCCACACGTTCCCCTCTCCCCTCCCCATGCGACATCCTCTCCCCACATACACCCTAACCCACTACAAACACCCTACAAGCAATCCCCCAACCCATCCCTCTCATCAACCCCACCCCACAACCACACACCACCCCCACCCATCAACACACTTTTAAGTTCCCCCAAACATAACTCCTTTGCCCGACCCCATCGTGTGTGCATATATATATATATATATATATATATATATATATATATATATATATATATATATATATATATATATATATATATATATTTGGCCTTCTATTCAAAGAAAACTGTACAAAGTTCTCTACAGAAAACTGTGTATATTTTCTAACCAGGGGAGACTTGCAAACACTTACATTCAATACGAAAACAAAAACAGACAATTTTCTTTTACTAACAAAGAAAAAAACAATTTTTTTTTTCACCAGCATACAAAACGGACAAACTTCAATCACAGAAAACGGTGTTACAATTTCTTGTATCACAGAAAACGGAGCAGTGCCCTTCCCTCACTGAGAACGAAACAACTCCTTTGTCTGGGGTAATCAGTGCAAATTTACTAGTGTAAAAAAAAAAAAAAAGAGAGAGACAGAGAAAAGACAAGTCCAATGAAAACGGCACAACACTTCCTATACCGACAGAAAACGCGCAATACTCGGTCCCACAGAAAAGTCCGCTGCAACCATTTTTTTTTTTTTTTTATCTATACCAAAGAAAACGGTGCGAGTTTTATTCGATTTAAAGGGCCACCCCCCCCCCCCCCACCTCAAAATAAACTTCCCGTGACCCAGTTTCTCCCAGCCGCACGCTCTGCGTGGCATATCGCTAACGTCTTACACAATGAACCGCGCGGCCCATTTTCTTTAGGCTTCCTGAAATTCAATAATAATAATAATAATCTGACGTTTTTGCTGGATGATTTCCGGGGGTGATCTGGTGAAGGGCTGCCTGCTGGGGAGGTCGTTTACCTGAAGGGGCGCTGTTATGATAACTGATAATAATGGGGTGTTAGCGATGATAACTGATAATCAATGGTGGTAGTGATGATAACTGTTAATCATGGGTGGTAGTGATGATAAATGATAATCAATGGTGGTAGTGATGATAACTGATAATCATGGGTGGTAGTGATGATAACTGATAATCACGGGTGGCAGTGATGATAACTTGATAACAAATCGTAGTTACGATAACTCGATAATCAAATGGTAATAACGATAACTGAGAAAGGTGCACTTCCTTTTGGGTCACCGAAATCGCCCTTACCTAATGGTCCCTCTTGACTTACTCCATTATCCTGAGGCCTTACCTCCACACCCAGCCACTTGCCTTAACTTCATAAACCGTAGGGCCTTACCCACAGATACCCCTCCCTCACTTCCTCCCTCCTACACCATCCCAAGGATTTCATTAGTGAGGACGCGTCGCGTCTACCGCAAGTCGAGAGAGAGAGAGAGAGAGAGCCTCCTGAGTACACTCAAAACACGACACACGAGCGAGAGTACAAAGGAAACGAGTGTCGTGAGCAAGGAGGACAAAGAAAACGACGAAGGAAAGGGACTGTGGCAACTGTGTCGAGTGGGATCCATTATTTGTTGAGGAGGGGGAGCGGCTGGGGATGGGGGGGAATGGGGGCCTACAACACTGTAGGAACTGTGTAGAGAGAGAGAGAGAGGACCGGGATGGTTGTAGATGAAAGAACGCACTATGTGGGTCATGTTGTTGTAATGTTGTGCATCAGACTGTGGCCAGGGTGGGGTGTACAGATGGTTGTAGGGTCCTGCTGGGAAGGAGGAGGAGGAGATGGTGGAGGAGATGTTCACCGTTGTGTGAAGCTGTTACGAAGTCGGAGGGCGAAGTCGGAGGGGCAGGGGGTCGAGGTCATTCTACAAGTGGCTTCAGAGTCCACCGAGCTTGTAATACAAGATGTAAGTCTACAGCGGTCGTGATATCATTTCAGGGTCTCAGCGCAAAATGAAATCCGCGACGGAGGTCAGCATCTACGATGGCGGGTGTGTCACAGAACACAGCGCTCACATTACAGCCCAAATGGCATAACATCCCAGCGGTATCCCCGGTCCGTCCCAGCTCGCCATGGGGCAAAACAGGAGTGAAGTATCGGCAAAATCCCACGACAATGACATGCGTGCGGTGATGAAAGAGAGAGAGAGAGAGAGAGATAGAGAGGTCTTCCTTCTACGCTTGACCCCTGAAGCATTCTGACACGCACCAGAGGGTGTGTGTGTATATATATATATATATATATATATATATATATATATATATATATATATATATATATATATATATATATATATGCCAACGAGGTGCTAGTATGCCGAAAGGTGTCTAGGAATCGAAGATAAACACCATTCCTCGCCCTGACGGAGGAAGCAAGAGGCAAGCCTTCTCTTACGCCGCCAGACGCACTTACCTCAAAAAAAAGGAAGGAAAACCAACCAAAGAAGAAAGAAAAAATAGTGGACGAGACAACAGACTAAAAATAGACGAATCACATAAAGAAATGAGACGCGTTTAGGACAGGAAAAAAAATGACCCAAAAAAACGTATTCTTATTCACAAATTAATTCAGTGGCTCATTAAGAAACTAATAACTGCCCAATCTCTCTCTCTCTCTCTCTCTCTCTCTCTCTCTCTCTCTCTCTCTCTCTCTCTCTCTCTCTCTCTCTCTCTCTTACACACACACACACACACACGGAAATGACGGCAATGATACAAGTCAGGAGATGATGTGGACCATTGAGCACCGAGTCAAACATGAACGCAAGACACACTAGAGCTAATGACTCCCCCTCCCTCCCACACTTCCCTGCTACCACGGATGGTGTTCCATGGGCCGGCACTGGCACGTGTGCCTGCAGGATGTACACCTACACCCCCCACACACTCTCTTCCAGCCTCGAAGTACTAGCCCGTGCGCTAAACCAATCCTGAAAACGAGTAAGACGTACAAACAGGCAAACACACAAAACCACCTGCAAATACAGTACAACAGGTGGCACCAAACCACCTGCAGATGTACAACAGGCGACACACGAAACCACCTGCAGATGCAGACAACAGGCGACACACTAAACCACCTGCAGATGTAATAAAACAGGTGGCACACAAAACCACCTGCAGATGTAGTACAACAGGCGACACACACACACAAAAACCCAGACTGACAACAGCACAGGTGAGACGTACACACCAACGGTAACACCAACAGTGGGATCATGACGGGTAACGGAAGGAAGGCGGCCAACAGATGCCCCGTCTAGGTAGAAGCGGTCTACATACACACCGAGCTACGGGGGCATCAGCCACACGACCCACTTCGCCTCCTCCGGGCGAACTCGAGCACGAGGGGCGTGAGGGTACTCCTTCCCCTCCTGCAGCCACGAAACTTGAAATCCCATCTTCTTAACATCAAGCGCTAACTCCCCGTTTTCTATCTTTTCTCCCTCCTCCTCCTCCCTCCACTCGCGGGAAATGGGGCGGAAATTTCTCCCCAGCGGAGAGACACACTGTTCTTCATCGCTTGGCGACGTCCACGAGAATTCCCAGATCCATTTCCAAGCCGGCGGGACGATAAGCGGCGCGACGCGTCCCATCCCTTTTACCCAGGTCCGAAAGGTACCACCTTCTTCTCCCCTCCCTCCCTCACTCCCCACCTCATCATCATCCCGGGGAGAGCGGAGCCGACCCGATATCTCTCTCACTCCCCAGTCTGGGGAGACGTGCCCTATTGTCAGTCTCCACAATGGAAGGATCCCCATTTGATCCCGATAGACTCTGAGGGTTGTTACCGTGAGTCTCGTGTGTGTGTGTGTGTGTGTGTGTGTGTGTGTGTGTGTGTGTGTGTGTGTAGCCATCGGGCCGACACCATCATCAAAGGACCCGGGTGACGTGTGAGGGGAGGGAGTTGAGGGAAGGGGGAGGGGTGATAGGACATCCTATGGAATGGATGTGATGGTGATTATGGGGGCATTTTTTCTCTCTTTCTGGTGTGTGTGTTGTGTGTGGGGGGGGGGGGGGAGGGTAGAGGGAGTGGGGGAATTTTTAATCGGATGGGGTAGGGAGGCGAAGTTTTCTTCTGGGAGTGGGATGAAGTTATGTTCTGAGGGAGGGGGAGGGTAGAGTATGTCTATAGGGTGGGAGATTACGTTAGGTTTAGGAGGGTAAAAAAAGAAGGGGGGGGGAGGATGGTTGGTCTAAGGGAAAAGGGTTTTTTTTTAAGAGACGCTGTGTTTTAGGGGGAAGTAAAGGCGACATTTTAGTAGGGGGAGGGGGGGTGGGAATGTTAGGTTAGGGGGGGGGGGGATGTTAGTTTATGGGGGGGCACATGTTAGTTTTGGGGGGGGGTTGTTGTTTATGGGGGCGGGGGGATGTTAGTTTATGGGGGGGAATGTTAGTGTATGGGGGTGGGGGAATGTTGTTTTGGGAGGGGGGTAGGGATATGTTAGTTTAGGGGGGGGGGAAAATGTTAGTTTATGGGGGAGGGAATGTTAGTTTAGGGGGGGGAATGTTTGTTTATGCGGGGGGGGGGGGGAATGTTAGTTTATGGGGGGGATGTTAGTTTATGGGGGGGGAATGTTTGTTTATTGGGGGGGGTATGTTAGTTTATGGGGGTGGGAATGTTTGTTCTATGGGGGGGGAATGTTAGTTTATGGGGTGGGGGGGAGAATTGTTAGTTTATGGCGGGGGGAATTATTAGTTTATGGGGGGCGGGAATGTTAGGTTTATGGGGGGGGGAATGTTAGTTTATGGGGGGGGGGGAAGGAAGAAGGAGGGAAGCACTTAAGATGCAGGAGGAGTGAAACAGTGGTTAGGGGGGAATGGGGGGGACACGAGGATTATAATGACGCGTGAGAGTTTTCGGTTCAGGAGGCAACCCTTTCACCGTGTTCCACCCACCGTCAGGCTGGTGGGGGGGGGGGGGGGGGGGGTTGGATATTACTAAGGCTCGGTGCTCTCATACAACACTACACCTACAACCCCGTCATCACAACCACCCCCGCCTCCCCTGGTGTTTGTTCTCCCCCCCTCCTTCCCCCACAACCCCCCGGTGGTCACAACCTACGGCCCCCAGTTCCAGCTCAAGAGGGAGGCCAAGGGTGATGGGCAAGGGAAGAAAAACTAGACAGACGCCGTAATATCACAAAGATTCTCACGAGTGGAAAAAAAAAAAAAACGAGTTGAGAGATGAGAGCATAAGACAGAAAATGGGTGGAAGAGGACCATGCGGTAGAAAACGGGTCTAGGAAAAGGACTATACGACAGAAAATGGGTCTAGGAAGACCATGAGGTAGAAAATGGATCGAACACGACCACGTAGTAGAAAATGGGTCGCGTGAAAATTGACTGCATGACAAAGAAAAAAAAATGGGTCGAAAGAGACGACGACCGAGTGTGCCGTCAATGGAACCCGTGTGCCTATGCAACTGAGGCAACGAGGACCGATGGTTCGTGTCCCCGTCCGTACGAAACCACGCCGGGCTTCCCCACGAGACCCTTCCTTTGGCAGACAGGACCCTGACCCAAATCCACATCTTCGAAGGGCAACCGCAAACCCGGGGCCTCTAACCTTACCATCCACATCTCGTGACCCTACCTCGCATTGCCTCACAGGACTTTACATAAAAAGACAAGAGTCCACGTTTAAAGATTAAGTAAAAGGTTGAGAAACTCCTGAAGAAATAGCGAGGACAAACGTACACGTTTACCTTACAAGGACCCGTGAATGGCTTGGTGGGCGATGGGCTGTGATGGGGCGTGATGCTTTTTGGTCGGGATGGGCGGGTATGAAGGTGTCCGTGGGCGCCAGCCCACGGGACACGCCCAGCCCAGTGCTCATCGGCCGTGATGGAGTCCATGGTGGAATATCTCGGCCATCCGCACCAACCGGCGGGCGGCCCTATGTGCGTGGGGGGGGGGGCCCCAGGGTGCCGTTGGCCACGACCACTCTGCTGTGCTGTTGGTCTCTGTTGGCCTGCGGCTGATGCTGCTGCTGTTGATGTGTTGTTGGGTTGCTGTGGCTGTGCTCTGTTGGTGGGTGGATGGGGTCGGTGGTGATGGTGGTGATGGTGGTGGTGGGTGGTGGGGCCGCCAGGGGAGGTGGCTGCGTCCCTGGGCCGTCAGGGAAGAGGGAGGACCTGCGCCCTGTCGACCCCGGGGGCAGGTAGTGGTGACAATGTCCCTATTCGCTGTGTCCCCGCTCTCCGCGCTCGTCTGCTGCAGGGAGGGAAACGTAGTACATTAACCAACACCCGTGGCTTCAAACGGCCCCTCACTCTCCTCCTCTCCTACCTTGCCACGCATAGACTCTCACACACTCATACAACCTAACACAACATCCTTAAACCTCCACAAAAATGACAACAGAAGACTTATCAGCACAACAACCTCGACTCACTAACAATCAACAAGATACCCACTCACTTATTCAAACTGTTGGCTGAGAACCAATCAGCTCACGCCACATGGCTGGTACAGCAGACCTCCCTTTCCAGGGGGGCGTGTGTTCGGTCTGCTCACAATCTTCGGCAAAGCCGATTTTCTACTTTTTCTTTTTCTTTTTCCACTAGAAAATGCCCTAGTACATCCGTTCGCTATTCACACTTGGGGTCAACAGGTCAAGGTCATTATCATCACCACGCGCTGACGATCTGCCGTAGCGGGGTTACATGTCTCACACAGCTTCGTATCATAGTCAATTTCTTCTTTTTAGGTCAAAGGGGTCAGGTCGAACCCAAGAAAAGGGGGGGGGGGTCAGTTCGGTTAAGGGAGGGTTTGGAGACCTGGCTTGGCGTGAGAGGTCAGCGCCTCGTTCGAGCACAGTTCATCTCAAGAGCTGTTCGTCTGCTTCAGTTTCGTTCTCTCTCTCTTTCTTTTCTCTCTCTTTTCTCTCTCTCTCTTCTCTCTCTCTTCTCTCTCTCTCTCTTACACACACACAAAACACACAGGGGAAATGACGGCAATGATACAAGTCAGGAGATGATGTGGACCATTGAGCACCGAGTCAACATGAACGCAAGACACACTAGAGCTAATGACTCCCCCTCCCCCCCACACTTCCCTGCTACCACGGATGGTGTTCCATGGGCCGGCACTGGCACGTGTGCCGCAGGATGTACACCTACACCCCCCACACACTCTCTTCAGCCTCAAAGTATAGCCCGTGCGCTAAACCAATCCTGAAAACGAGTAAGACGTACAAACAGGCAACACACAAAACCACCTGCAAATACAGTACAACGGTGGCACCAAACCACCTGCAGATGTACAACAGGCGACACACGAAACCCCCTGCAGATGCAGACAACAGGCGACACACTAAACCACCTGCAGATGTAATAAAACAGGTGGCACACAAAACCACCTGCAGATGAGTACAACAGGCGACACACACACACAAAAACCAACTGACAAAGCACAGGTGAGACGTACACACCAACGGTAACACCAACAGTGGGATCATGACGGGTAACGGAAGGAAGGCGGCCAACAGATGCCCCGTCTAGGTAGAAGCGGTCTACATACACACCGAGCTACGGGGGCATCAGCCACACGACCCACTTCGCCTCCTCCGGGCGAACTCGAGCACGAGGGGCGTGAGGGTACTCCTTCCCCTCCTGCAGCCACGAAACTTGAAATCCCATCTTCTTAACATCAAGCGCTAACTCCCCGTTTTCTATCTTTTCTCCCTCCTCCTCCTCCCTCCACTCGCGGGAAATGGGGCGGAAATTTCTCCCCAGCGGAGAGACACACTGTTCTTCATCGCTTGGCGACGTCCACGAGAATTCCCAGATCCATTTCCAAGCCGGCGGGACGATAAGCGGCGCGACGCGTCCCATCCCTTTTACCCAGGTCCGAAAGGTACCACCTTCTTCTCCCCTCCCTCCCTCACTCCCCACCTCATCATCATCCCGGGGAGAGCGGAGCCGACCCGATATCTCTCTCTCTCTCTCCCCAGTCTGGGGGAGACGTGCCCTATTGTCAGTCTCCACAATGGAAGGATCCCCATTTGATCCCGATAGACTCTGAGGGTTGTTACCGTGAGTCTCGTGTGTGTGTGTGTGTGTGTGTGTGTGTGTGTGTGTGTGTGTGTGTAGCCATCGGGCCGACACCATCATCAAAGGACCCGGGTGACGTGTGAGGGGAGGGAGTTGAGGGAAGGGGGAGGGGTGATAGGACATCCTATGGAAAGAATCTGAGTGGAATGGGTGGCATTTTTTTCTTTTCTGTGTGTGTGTGTGGGGGGGGGGAGGGAGGGAGGGAGGGGGGAATTTTAACGGATGGGGGGGGGGGAAGTTTCTTCTGGGGAGAGGGAAGAAGTTATGTTCTGGGGAGGGGGAGGGTAGAGGTATGTCTATAGGGGTGGGAGATAAGTTGGTTTAGGAGGGTAAAAAAAAGAAGGGGGGGGGGGGGGAGGATGGTTGGTCTAAGGGAAAGGGTTAAACGTTGTTTTAGGGGAAGTAAGGCGACATTTTAGTAGGGGGAGGGGGGGAATGTTAGTTTATGGGGGGGGGGGAATGTTAGTTTATGGGGGGGGAGAATGTAAGTTATGCGGGCGGGATGAGTTTAGGGTAGGGGGGAAATGGGGGGTAGGGGGGGGGGGAATGGTTTTATTATGGGACAGTTAGTTTATTTCGGAAGGGAATGTTATTATGATGTATTTAATGGGGGGGGGGGGGGGGGAGGAATGTTAGGTTTATGGGGGGGGTGGGAGGGGGGGGGAAGTAGTTGCCCTGGGATCAGGGGCGACGGAAGTGAGGGGGGGGAGGTTTGGGGGGGAGAATGTAGGGGGGGGGGGGGGGGGAGCGGGGGTGTTATGGGGGGGAATGAGAGGGGGGGAGGAGGTGTAGGGATGGTGGGGGGGTTAGAGGCGCGGGGGGGACCGGGGGGACGAGGACCTTAGGTATGGGGGGAGGGATGGGGTAGGGGGGAATGGGGTGGGGGCGGGATGGCGCGGTGGAGTTTCGGCAGGGGAGGGGTTAGGTGTTACCCCCGTGCTTGGTGGGTGGGTTGGGTTGGATATATTACTAAGGCTCGGTGCTCCTCCATACAACACTACACCTACAACCCCGTCATCACAACACCCCCGCCTCCCCTGGTGTTTGTTCTCCCCCCCTCCTTCCCCCACAACCCCCCGGTGGTCACAACTTACGCCCCCCAGTTCCAGCTCAAGAGGAAGGCCAAGGGTGATGGGCAAGGGAAGAAAAACTAGACAGACGCCGTAATATCACAAAGATTCTCACGAGTGGAAAAAAAAAAACGAGTTGAGAGATGAGAGCATAAGACAGAAAATGGGTGGAAGAAGACCATGCGGTAGAAAACGGGTCTAGGAAAAGGACTGTACGACAGAAAATGGGTCTAGGAAAACCATGAGGTAGAAAATGGATCGAAGACGACCACGTAGTAGAAAATGGGTCGCGTGAAAATGAACTATATGACAATGAAAAAAAAAAATGGGTCGAAAGAGAGGACGACCGAGTGTTCCGTCAATGGAACCCGTGTGCCTATGCAAGTGAGGCAACGAGGACCGATGGTTCGTATCCCTGTCCGTACGAACAAGCCTTTCCCTTCCCTTCCCTCCACTGGGATAGCAATCCAACAACCTTCAGGGTCGTTAGCAAACCACGCTGGGCTGCCCCTAGAGACCCTTTGGCAGACAGGACCCTGACCCAAACCCACATCTTCGAAGGGCACCGCAAACCCGGGGCCCTCTAACCTTACCATCCACATCTCGTCGACCCTGCCTCCGCATGCCTCACAGACCTTTACATAAACGACAAGAGTCCACGTTTAAAGACTTCAGTAAAAGGTGAGAAACTCCTGAAGATATAGCGAGGACAAACGTTACACGTTACTTACCAAGGACCGTGAATGGCTTGTGGGCGATGGGCGAGTGGGGCGTGATGCTTATGGTCGGGATGGGCGGGATGAAGGTGTCCGTGGGCGCCATGCCCACGGACACGCCCATGCCCAGGCTCTCGGCCGTGATGGAGTCCATGGTTGGAATCTCGGCCATCCGCACCAACCGGCCGTGGCGGCCCATGAGCGTGGGCAGGGTGCACGTTGGCCACGACCACCTGCTGCTGCTGTGTCTGCTGTTGGCTGCGCTGCTGCTGCTGCTGTTGCTGTGGTTGTTGTGGTTGCTGTGGCTGCTGCTGCTGTTGTGGTGGATGGTGGTGGTGGTGATGGTGGTGATGGTGGTGGTGGTGGTGGCCGCCAGGGGAGGTGGCTGCGTCCCTGGCCGTCAGGGAAGAGGGAGGACCTGCGCCTGACGACCCCGGGGGCAGGTAGTTGGTGACAATGTCCTCTTCGCTGTCGTCCCCGCTCTCCGCGCCCTCGTCTGCTGCAGGGAGGAAACGAGTACATTAACCAACACCCGTGGCTCAACGGCCCCTCCCTCCCTCCTCCTCCTCCTCCTCCTAGCCCACGCATACGACTTACACACACTCATACAACCTAAACACAACATCTTAAACCTCACAAAATGACAACAGAAGACCATCGCAACAACCTCGCTCACTAACAATCAACAAGATACAATCACTATTCACACTGTGGCTGAGAACCACTCAGCTCACGCCAAATGGCTGGTACAGCAGACCTCCCTTTCCAGGAGGGCGTGGTCTGTCTGCTCACCAATCATCCGGCAATTCGATTTCCTCTTTTCTTTTTTTTTTCCACTAGAAAATGCCAGTACATCCGATCGCTATTTCACACTGAGGTCAACAGGTCAAGGTCATTATCATCACCACGCGCTGACGATCGCCGTAGCGGGGTTACATGTCTCCACACAGCTTCGTATCATAGGTCAATTCATTCATTTCTTCTTTTTAGGTCAAGGGGTCAAAGGTCGAACCCAAGAGGGGGGGGGGGGTCAGTCGGTTAAGGGAGGGGTGGAGACCTGGCTTGGCGTGGAGGTCAGCGCCTCGTTCGAGCACACGTTCATCTCAAGAGCTGTCGTCTGCTTCAGTTTCGTTGAGATAAGTCTCTCTCTCTCTCTCTCTCTCTCTCTCTCTCTCTCTCTCTCTCTCTCTCTCTCTCTCCATGTACTTCTCCCAGTAAATGCACCCCGTCTCTATAGACGGGGCTCCCTTCCCCAGGATGGATGAATAACTCAATAACTTAGCACATCCTGGAGGAAGGGGACAAAAAAAAAATGTATTCCAGTCCACAGAATCTCTCAGTACTTCCCTGCGACTCTGGAGACAACGCTACATCATTAATAACGTCAAACTGTCACTCTAGAACATAACTGAACACTGACCATGTGCTCACATAACATGTTACACGCTTTAAAATATCTCTGTCAATCAAATATTCGGTAATGTCTCCAAAACAGCCCGTCGCATTTCTGCCTCTCCATCGGGAATTGTGATTAACAAATCATTCCTTTTAAAATCTAACTCAAAGCTATATTAGAGACACATTACGGTTCCTCATAATGTAATAAAAGGAATGTAGAAACGACTATGAACATCGACCAAAATATATAAGTTCCCTCCCATGTTTACCGAAACTGTACCATTTCTACCGTTTTCTGTGAGGATGTATGGCGACCAGAGAAAATGGAAATCTTAAATATGCAGTTGGATGGGTAAATAATGTAAAATTAATATTTACACAATACGTATAACTTTCTTTTAAAAGACAATCACCTCGCATGAATATTATTTTCGATGTTTTACAGGAAGTATGTATTAATTCACATCTATTAGTATTTCTAATATAGGTGTCCTAGACTAATATGATTCATCAGCGCAACAAATGAAATACAAAGACTGGAAATGAAATGTAGTTTGGGTCTCGTGTTTCTTGCCCATACGGTACCAAGGGTACGTTTCGGGTGACACCCATTCCAACCCCATACAAGAGAACACACACACACACACACTGATCAGTGCATCTCCTCACTTCCCTAGTGGCCCAGTAACTTTAACATGACATACCTTGTGTTATCAAAGAACCTCACACATTACTGTTAACCCCCATTCGTTAAGATTCCATCATTAACTTGTTTACCTGCTCTTTAACAGACTTGTGGTCGCCATACATCGTCTCAAACGCCTCATAATTAGTACCTGTAGTATATGTAAGAATCAGTACACACAGGTACCATCTCACACACCTGTGGTACACCTTATGAATGAAATAACAGGTACCATCTCACACGCCTGTGGTACACCTCATGAGGGTACAATACGAACCATCTCATACACCTGTCGTACACCTCATAAAACAAACAACAGGTGCAATCTCACACCTGTGGTACACCTCATACACAAATTAAAAGGCATCATCTCACAAGCACCTTTTCCCCCACATACAAACCACACATGAGCACATAAAAGGTTACGTCTTACCTACACAGAACACTACATGTGAGGCAGACAATCGGGAAGCTAACCTATGTTCATCGTCACTCATCAGTTGCACGGCAGATACTCATCACGAAAACATCTGTGTGAGTCAGGACATGAATAATGATGGGTATGATTCATGGGGGAGGGAGGGATTAAGTGAATCCCGAGGAGGGGGTCTCCATACACTTGTTCATCTCCAAAATGAATCATGAACATGACGAGAAAGAAATTACTCACTGGATAATCACCTAGCGGCTCAGGTCCGCCTTAATGGACTACACAGTGACTCACCTGAGCAAAAGGGATTACAAACAGTGACTCACCTGAGGACAAGGGCGTGGGACTTGTGACTCACCTGAGCACAAGGGCGTGGGGCTTGTGACTTACCTGAGCACAAGGGCGTGGGACTTGTGACTCACCTCATAAGGGCGTGGGACTTGTGACTCACCTGAGGACAAGGGCGTGGGACTTGTGACTCACCTGAGGACAAGGGCGTGGGACTTGTGACTCACCTGAGGACAAGGGCGTGGGACTTGTGACTCACCTGAGGACAAGGGCGTGGGGCTCAGGCGGTGCATGGACATGAGTTTGTTGTCCTTGGCGCCCTCCATGACCTCGGCTCACCGCATCTTAATCTGCAACACAGATCACAGCATTAACGTCGCACGTAACACAGATCACAACATTAACGTCGCACGCAACACAGATCACAGCATTAACGTCGCACGCAACACAGATCACAACATTAACGTCGCGCACAACACAGATCACAACTTTAACCTCGCACGCAACACAGATCACAACATTAACGTCGCACGCAACACAGATCACAAAATTAACCTCGCACGCAACACAGATCACAACATTAACGTCGCGCACAACACAGATTACAACATTAACCTCGCACGCAACACAGATCACAACATTAACGTCGCACGCAACACCTTACCGCAGGACAAACATCAAAGTAAAACACACACACACACACACACAAACGCACGCAGACGGGCCTCCGTGGTGTGGTGGGTTGGCGTTACTGACCATGACTCAGCACGGGCCCTGCATGAGTCTAAAAATGAGCGGTCCGTCAGTCTGCCTACAACCCACCCCAGGAGTTCATCCATCCCTCTGGGACGGCCGATGATTGGTTACCGAGCTTAAGCTATGGTGTGTGTGTGTGTGTGTGTGTGTGTGTGTGTGTGTGTGTGTGTGTGTGTGTGTGTGTACAAAAATTCAATAATATGCAAATGAACCAGACGCGGGCAAAATTTTCATTACTGGTGACCCAGCCAAACCCACTTTAAGGTCAGCCAATGCCATAAGGGTGACTGGATCCTGTCACGGACCGGCTTAAACGTACACACCAACACCCCAACTTACACACACACACACACACACACACACACACACACACACACACGTACATCTTCAGCCCACACAGCTCGCTATGTGATGTAGCCCCACAAATATTACAGGGCACATCTACCGCTGCCTCTTAAGATACCACCATACATCGCGCCACGGTTTACGACGCCGAGATCCGACGATCACCAAAAAACCCCCCAACCGAGGCGTCGTAGCCATGGAGGACATACGACGACCGGTATATCAAAGTATACCCTTCGTAAACCTGCCTCGCGAGGGTATATATATATATATATATATATATATATATATATATATATATATATATATATATATATCACTCACTTAAATGGCCTGTAAGGACATACGAAGAGCGATGACCAGCGCTGAAATTTTTGACGCCAGCGATCACACCGCATTGATATGCATCAGCTGATGCAACGCCTCCCATCCAGCCTTCCGTCCTCGCTAACTACAACGCAAAATTACGCATGAAGAACATTAGAAAAAAAATGGGGGAGTAGGGGGGGTTGAGAGACTCATGCGAAAACGCGGCGCATCAAAACGCCACGAGACACACTTCGAAGTTTTGAGCACAAGAGCTTCATTCGGGGCAGTAAGGGCTATAAACGCGAACACTTTACCCACATTCCGTAGCCAAAGCAATGGTCATCTTTTTTTTTCCCCCGGAGGAACATAAACCAGCAGAGTTTCTTTACACCCTGGTACAAAGTGGGTGACCCCCTCCTCGTATACTATACTTAGAACGCAGCCGCCAACAACACGGAAATGACATTAGCCCAACGCCAAGGGCGTTCGATTTCACATTACACTTCCATATTCTGACCGCATTCTGGTTCGATGTGGTGTGGGCGTCTGAGGGAAGTATATTTCTTGCACGTCAGTACCCAAGGGTCGTACCCCCGTCGTCAAGGGTCGTACCGTCGTGCCTAAGGGTCGTATCCTCGTATTCAAGGGTCGTACCACTATGCTCAAAGGGTCGTACCACTGTGCTCGAAGGGTCGTACCTCTGTGTTCAAATGGTCGTAAAACTGTGCTAAAAGGGTCGTACCGTCGTGCTCAAAGAGGTTAACATTTTCACACATCCACTTCAAGCTAAACATTAACTGAAACTGTCCCAGGAACGTGACACTGTCCCAGGAACGTGATAATGTCCTAGGAACGTGGCACAATGTCCTAGGAACGAGACACAATGTCCTAGGAACGTGACACAATGTCCTAGGAACGTGACACAATCTCCTAGGAACGTGACACGATGTCCTAGGGACGTGCGTGAAGCCCAGATCGCAACGTCATTTTGACGGGAACAAGACTTTCCATCAGGACCCCTTAATGACCCGACTTCCATCATCAAGAACAAATGATAATGGTGAAACTTCTCAACCCGCCACCCAGTTTCTTCTGTAATTTCCTCATTTGGCCAGACACGTCACACAGGGTTGGGGGGCGGGGGGAGGGGAGAGGAACGTCGAGGGAGGGAGAGGGTACACCCCTCCTCCCAACACACACTGTATGTGTTCTTAATAGCTGAGGAACCTATATGGCCATGTTATAACAAATTATATAATCAAAATAGCCCAATATATACCGTTAGTAATAATGCCATCGTAACCTTCATTTCCCCCACATGATAACGCAGTGTTTACCCTCCGCTGCTTTTAAGGGCTTGTCTCTAACCCCGCCCAGCACGGTGTGCGGCTCCACACCTCGAACATCAAACCATTTCAACCATCATTTGCATATACATCCGCATCTCATACTTACGTCCATTAAATGGAAAATTTCTCATGAACCATATACTATTAAGACACCAATCGATCTTTGGGTGAAAAAAAAAAAGATTATGATATTCAATAAACAAATATTCCATAAAACAAACGAACATCATATTTCATTATTCCGCCGTTAACAGATCGTCTCGCGGGCCGATAAACACGGAGCGAAGACAAGACAGCCTCATTTATCATCATTTATTTCCCAGTCTCACCGTGACGTAACGGTACGGTACAGCAAGCTCACCTCATTTATCATTTACTTTCCCCATCTCTACCGTGACGAAGTGACAGGCTACAGGACCCGTGTGTGTGTGTGTGTGTGTGTGTGTGTGTGTGTGTGTGTGTGTGTCTATACCTTCATCTGCTGTGTTTCGGGGTCTCTTCTCTAACCCCCCCTCCCTGCAGGTCCAGCCCATGCATGGCACCGCACCCAATCATCGATCAAAATGCTGGCGGTGCAAATCCACAGCGAGCGGCTCGCCGCCCCCCCGACTCCATCCGGCCAGCCTAAAGTGGATGGTCCTCCACCTGGCGCGCGCGTCCACCCCATATAATAACCTTCGTTGCGCAGGCCCGTACACTACACCAGTCCCGGATGTCGACCAGTGCGGTGGGTTCTACGTACCTACCCTAAACACCTGTTTCTAACCCGGGCATCTCGTTTTCTTTAAGAACTGCCTGTGTATTGTAAGATTTTTTTTCTTTTTTAAATATCTCGGTGTGCTGAGTGTCAAGGCCAGACCTCCCACCGTTTTCTATGATACAGTCAAATACTTTTTCCCCCCCAAAGCCTTTTCATTTTATTTTTTTCCTGAAAACAAACCCAGTTTTTCTTTTTTTTTTTTTAATCGCGTTTTCGTTTTCATCCTACCAGTAACAGCATAAATGTCCCTTCCACCGTTTTCTACCTCAATAATATTCTTCCATCACGTCATGGCAGTCCATCACAGAACGGAAGGTCTTCACAGTCGAAGCATCGGCGTTGCTATCACCACCTTCCCCGAAGTGGTGAGGGTCGCGCCCACTCTACACTCACATAACACATCCACAAACAAACCTCCCGCCACCCCCAGCGCTGAAGGGGCGTTCATCGTGAACATCACAACGAAGTAAATAAGTAGGGTCGCTTAACCACCCCCAGACTCACTCAAAACCATCGTTAATTCAGACAATACTAAAAAATAAATCAATTCTCTCACCAAGGAATGGACCCGAACCTGACACACACAGCGAGCGGTTCAAAAAATCTGAGATTAAATTGCATCCTCCAGGAAATTTAACTGACCATCGTCAGGTGTCGGGCAACTTACCATTCTCTCTTTGTTCTCTGCCTAATTAACATCACAGTTGTTCTAAGTTTTCGCCTTAATTGAACTGTCGTAACTGGCTGTTAAAACTGCCCCACATTAGGGAGCCACTCCTGGCTACAGGCAATTAAACTTCAAAGCAAGTTCTCTCTCTCTCTCTCTCTCTCTCTCTCTCTCTCTCTCTCTCTCTCTCTCTCTCTCTCTCTCTCTCACACACACACACACACAAAAGGTCTTCAATGTCTGTGGCGGTGTGAGAATTTTTGAACGCTCACTCATTCTTTAAAGAGAGATCTATGGCGCAGCAGAGGGATCAGATGTTCCCACGATTCAATCTCTCGCCTCATGTAATCCCCTGTCTATGAAGGTGGGGGAGGTGTGTGGGTGTTGGGGGAGAGGTTCGGGTTTTCCAGAGCACCAGGCTAACAGTTACAATTACTGGGAATGGGTTCATACAAAGACGTTTGCTTTGAAAGCCTCCTTCTCAATCACACCCCCTGCCCAAGAAGGCACGGCTGTTGACCACGACACGTCGGCACGATCCCTGAGCACGACGCGCACGATCCCTGCTGGCCACGACGCGTCGGTACGATCCCTGGCCACGACACGTATTATGATACATGCTGGTCACGACGCGCATGATCCCTGAGCACGACGCGTACGATACCTTCTCGCCACGACGCGTCCCTCTCTACTTTGATCCTGTGCTTGGTCGTGAGGGAGGTGGAACTCCTTCCAATACTTAACCGTTGTTTCCAGACCCCGAGTTGCAAACATCGTCCGTGGGTCTGCACACCCCACACTGGCGCTGGCCGATGGAAACACTGGCCCCACGTCCTCCCTCCCCTCATATTATATTCATAGGTCTTAGCGATCCGTTACCTACACAACGGTACACCAGTGCTGTACCATACCCACACGCCTCGACTTCCCGTGCACACAGCAGTGCACTTGGTAGCGCCACAGTGACACGTCTCTCCTGAATGGGACGAGACGAACAGTCTCTCCCGAGATCAACATCCGGTTTCAAAAGTCTCTCTTGAACGACACAAAACGGAACAGTCTCCAGTACTAACCCTGGACTCAGCAGTCACCCTCTAATGACCCAATTCGAAAAGCCGTCAGACCTCTTTTGGAATTTCCCACCGTGTGGACGAGTCAACATCCCTCACCAGCAGAGGACCTGTCTAATTACCAGAACATCATCGTCATCCGTCTACCATTACCAAACATCATCGTATACATCCATCCTGCACACTCGAACAGCATTATGCCATCCACCCTCGCCAACATCTTCCACTCACCTCGCGCCCCCACACTGCTGGCCACGTCCGCCCGCTCTCTCTCTCTTTTGCACAACATCACAACCCACTCCACGTCACCAGGGAGGAGAAGTGACCCCTCAAGCCTTCCTGAGAATTCCTCCACATGGTGCGGACCAAGGAGCACCTCCACCCTACACATCGTGCATCTAATGTGGAGCGGGGAAAACAACCTCTCCCTCCTCCTCCTCCTCCTCCCTGCACTCCCACGCATCCCCCTAGCACGGGTCAGGGAGCGTCTCCCACCATCCACTACCCACATCATTCCACCACATAAGACGGAGCGAGGGGAAGAAAAGAGACTCCTCAAACTCCCAGTTCCATCCAGCCCGTGCGTTCCCATCCACCTGGGGTGAGAGAAAAGAGAGATGAGGATGTGAGAGAGGAGAGAGAGAGAGAAGAGAGAGAGAGACCGACACCACCTGTGCACTATCTTCATCCCATCTCCTCCTGCCGCCATAGCGAATCCAGTTACAGCCGAGAGGACACACACACGACCGATCTTAAGACCAATTTATAGCGATCTACGAGATCGACGGTTCTCACGATGAGCGAGTGATAGTAGAGAGAGAAACACTCCTCTCACCTCTCTTGACAACACTACTTCAATTAACTCTGCTACACGTACGGCCCCTTGAGCACGACGGTTACCAGAACGACCTCCACCGGCACACCAAGGTCAAGCGCACGCACACCCGAGGCTCTACTTTAAGCGACAATTTCTGTCATATATTATCTACTCATCATATCTATTACTATATATATAAAGACTTTACATAACTTCAGGGCTTGACCGACGTCTCAAGCAGACGTTTACCAACCTATCACCCCCTCCACCCGCCAACACAAGGTCACACGCTGTCCACTAACCTCATTTCCGAGCCGTACTACAGCATTACGTCATGGTCAATTAAACGCACGCAGATGATATCATGGTGAGAGAAGAGAGAAGAATATCGAGAGAAGAAAAAGGGATGGAGAATAGATGGACAAGAGGGGGGGGGGGGTTTCACTGCGTTTATGTAGTTACGTTTCGCCTACAGTGCCTAAACATCTCTATATTTTCTATCTGCTTGTTAGAGTACAATCTATGATTATCTACCTACGTGCCCATCTATTACCAATCCTCTCTGCCACGCTTATACAAGCTTCCCCCCTTACGTCCGAGCTTCGTCCCGTGTGCATACGGGCCGAAGCAGACCAACGCACGAATGAAAACGTAATGTGAGAACGAGAGCGCATTCGACCCATAAGTCCTTTGAAGAGTTTAGAAAGTCATCGTATTCCGCGGGGGTTAAGTCGTCGTACTTCAGTGTTAAGTCGTCGTGCTCAAGGAAAAGGGGAGGGGGGGGGGATAGTGGTTGTCATCGTACAACTCAAGTGCGAAAGTCGTCGTGCCTGAGGTGGGGGGGTTGTTAAGTTATCGTACTCAAGTGTCAGTCATCGTCCTTCCTGCGTTAAGTCGTCGTACACCAGTGGGGGGGGTTGCTCAGTCGTCGTACTGAAATGGCTAAATCGTCGTACTGGGAACCAAGTGTCATCTCATCGCGCTCTAGTTCGCACACGAACGGCGGTTCGTGAAGCGGCCGTGACGACCCCCCCCCCCCCCCCAGCAAATCCCTCCCTAAACTCCACAGCAACACAAACTTTCGCATAATCACGCCACTGTGCGCCTCTACCCCCCTCCCCCTCCCCACAACAGCTGCCACTGGAGGTCCTAACTCCACACCAACAGTTTAACAGGGTTTAAATCGCCACTGTGCAACGACCAGTGGGTTTAAATGCGTTCCTGGCCACTGTGGCCGAAATTACTTTAAAATGCCATAATTAAAGGGGCATTACCTCGAAGTATTAATTTAAGTAATGAGCGGCAGACCCGATGAGTGGGAACATTAAATATATTAATCACAGGAGAATCGCACCTTAATTTCTAATGAATTTTGGCAACAATTTAGAGGCAAAAAATCAGGCGTATTTCATATATTATTTTTTCACAGCGAAATTGGCTCAATTTACAGACAGTTTTTTTTAATGTGAATGTTGACAGGAATTAATCAAAGGTAATCATGGCGAGTATTCATCGTTACCATTTAAAAAAGCGTTATGATTTTCATAGTTTGACAAGTGCTGACGAGCACCATATGGTAACAATGCTCACTTCGACAATGTCTCCAAGAATTTAAAACATTTCTATAATTTTTGTTTTGTTTTGTTTTGTTTTCCGTACATAATTACACTAAATTCCTTTCGCTGGCCATGAATACACGGGTAGGAAATGTCTTGTATTGTCTTTACAGCCAATACCTGATGAATGCCTGGTGTTCATGAAGGAATTTACCAGAAAAACGAAATGTAAATAATTTAAATGTAAATAATTCACTTGGGTTATTTTACACAACATTCAACCATACTACGGACAACGTTACAACCACTGGACACGACGGTACGATCACAGAGCACGACGGTACGACCATTGAGCACGACGGTTCGACCACTGAGCATGACGGTATGCGACACTTGTGCACGAACGGTATACGACCCTTGAGCACGACGGTATACGACCCTCGTGCACGAATGGTATACAACCCTTGAGCACGAACGGTACGACCCTTGTGCACGACGGTGTGCGACCCTTGGGTATGATGACCCAGCCATTCCGATTATCATGCGCAAGGGTCGTGAGGTAGGTGATCAAGGGGTAAACACGAAAAAACAAAAAATGCACAACATGAAAAGATACCACAACTTCTGATCTACAACCTTATGAGGTTTTCTCGCTTTCTTGTTGTTGATGATGACCTAAGCTCAGGCAATAACAATCTCTAATTCAATGAGGGGTCAGAGGTTAGGTCATGAACACGGGAAATGCAAGGGTACAAACCACGTCAGATGAGTTCAAGTTTTTCCCAGCTCTTTTGTGTTCTATTTACCTTAGCTCTTTTCCTGATCATGCCACTCCCCTTAAACCCGCCCCTCCACCAACTACCTACCCCCTCCCCCCAACCCGAAGAACCCTCCAAACACACACCCTCCAAAATTCAACTCAAAAAAAAACAAAAAAAAAAGCGGTCACTTCGCTCAACACGTCCAAGATGACCCCGTCCAACACACCCCTCCAATATTCAACCCCAAAAACTCCGGTCCTTCAACTCAATACGTCCAAGAAGACCTTCCCCCTCCTCTCTAACAAACCCCTCCAATATTCAACTCCAAAAAAAAATTGACTAATTCACTCAACACTTCCAAGAAGACCCCCTCCAATATTCAACTCCGAAAACCCCGGTCCCTCCGGTCAACACGTCCAAGAAAACCTCCCCCTCCCTCCTCCTCCTCCAACAAACTTCTTCCCCCAATTCTCCATCTCCTCCAACTCGTCCAACGAGATATTCAGAGCTTCCCACCTCTGCCCACCTGGACCTGGTAAAGTTCAACGTGGAGGCGGACGAACGTGCAAGTTCCAAGTCCTCTGGAGTTCCGTCGAAAATGAACTTTTAAGTTCCTTTGTCACACGCCAGTTGCGACTCTCCGGCACCAAAGGAACGACAACACCCCTTGAGCCCCACGATACGACTCCTAAGACACCCCTTCTCCCCACGCTACGACGCCTGAGCACCTTACGATACGACGCCATAAGCTCCTACGATACACGACCCTCGATCATCCAAGTCACGACCACTGTGCACCTCGGTACGATACCTGGAGCACTACGACACACGACGACCACCTCGATGCGACACCTGGAGCACCTACGATACACGACGACACCACCTCGGTGCGACACCTTGAGCACCTACGATACACGACGACACCACCTCGGTGCGACACCTGGAGCACCTACGATACACGACGACACCACCTCGAGCACCACGACCCTTCGTCCCTCCTCCACAACGCGGATCCTTCCCCTCCCCCCCGCATCCCGGGGAAGGGGACCTACCCCACCAGCACGTGTCCTTGTCCACCTCAGCAACTCAAGCCGTGTTGTCCTCTCCCTCTCTCCTTACCATATACACTCCAGCACCACCGCCCGGGACAGGCTCTCCCACCCATCACACATACAAACCACAAGTCCCTTCCCGTCCCCTCCCCTCCTTCCACCACAACCACACACATGCAGGAGGTACAATGTCTAATCCAGTGGAGAACACGTTCCCATGGAGTCTGCAGGACGTACATGTGACGCTGAGGTCGTAGACCAGCTGGATGGTGTGCCACACTCATCTTGCCATACGCGTCGCAGGCATTGTTGAAGAAATTGATTCTCTCTCTCTCTCTCTCTCTCTCTCTCTCTCTCTCTCTCTCTCTCTCTCTCTCTCTCTCTCTCTCTCTCTCCATAACAAACAGGACACGAGATTACACACTTGACACCTCTGGGCAATGTAGGCGGCGGTTGGACACAGACACAGGCACACACACACAGACACATACACACACACACACACACACACACACACACACACACACACACAAGCTCTCTCCCCCCCCAAAAAAAATCAGCGAAAATCCAGACGCTCGTCCCTACTAGCTCCCAAACAAGACAGGCTCGCGAGATTCCACCACATATGGGGGCTCCACGAGAGATATGCCAAGGGCGAGGCATCGGCGTCTGTAGCACCGCGGGAAGCGTGAGAGGGAGGGAGGAGAAGGAGGGAGGGAGGGAGGGAGGGTCGGGTAATGTGCACCAAGCATCCCGCTGCTTGATGAGGAAGCCAAGTGCTGCTAATGATGATGAAGTCACCGCCTCTCCCACACTTCAGACTCCGTCAGGAGGAGAGGGAGGGAGGGAGTAAAGTACCTATCTCACTCACGTTATTATCCCTCTGGTCTAGAAGACGACGAGATATCTCTGATCTCTCAAGACGGAGGAAGATGAAGAGATAATACTGTCTCCTGACGTACCTGCCCTGACGCCATGGGCCAGGAGAACACGTCGTCACCCACCGTACCCAGCGCCGTCGTGGAGGACTGTGCGCCCTGTGTTATTTGTACTTCTGAGGTCGAGGATGAGACGGAGTCAAACAGTGTGTGCTCCTCAGCTGAAGGGAAGGAGGAAGAAGATTCCCTTCACTGTGTCGTCCAGGCGAAGGGTTGTCGAACAGTCTGCTGCCCCAGGTGTGAAGGTGAGGGAGAGGGGAAGGGCTCCCTTCTCTGTCCCGTTCAGGGGCGAAGGGAGGGAAGGTGTGGAGCAGAGTCCTCCTTAGGTGAAGGGGTGAAGGGGTAGTTCACCTTTATCCCGCCGCTGTAGGCGTTGAAGAGGTGAGGGAAAGGAGGCGTGCCTTCCATCACCTGCCTGGGTGACTGCAGGAGGAAAATTCCTCTGTGTGTCACCGTCACACAGGAGAGGGTCACACACACACACACACACACCAGCAGTCCCTCCCTTTACACCCTCACACGTCAGAACCAGAGCCAAAAGGAGGCAAGAGGTCGTAATTCTATAAGTCGCGCGACTGGACCACTTACAAAAGTTAAATCCGACCTCGCGATTACGTCGGTGACGTGCGCGGACACCTGCAAGTCCCCGGACGCACAGCAGACGACGCAACTCCCGTGCGTCAGTGCCCACAGATCAAAGCTGTGGGGAAGGAGGTCCTCCCACACCTGAAGTGGCCATTACTGTCCTGATGGTGGATAGGAAGGTAGACGGTCACAGCCCACGTAACAGGGAAGGCAAAGGGAAGAGAAAAGAGTAAGGGAGGGAAAGGCAAGACAAGCAGGAAGGTAACGTGAGGCGAGGTAAAGTAAGTCAGGTGAGGGATGGGGTAACACTGGGTGGGCAAACATGAGGAGACACAAGAACAAACAAACATACTGATCTACCAACGAGGAAATTACGGGAGGAAAAGAGAAAAGGCAACAGAAATGTACGGCATAAAGTGAGAAACGAAAAAGAGTCGAAAAGAAAATGGAAAATGGTTGAGAGCAGGTGTTCCACACCACAGAAACCAACAGCTCTTCTCCGTCTCCAGGGAGTGAGGCCTCCGCCGCCCACCCCCCAGGAGATAGTCTCCGGCCTCCTGGGTGCAGCAAGGTCAGCAGTGTGATGTGTGGAGGGGGCTCTGCACGTGGTGCTGCCAGACCTGCACGAGTCTGTCTGATTCGGGAAGAAGATGGAGGGAGTGAAATAAAGGCAATGTGTGAGGGGGCCTTTCCTCCGTTCGATCTAGGGGGGATGTACCGAGTGATTCTATTGCCACATAATAGTTACCTTATAACTTCATATCGTAAGGTAATACGTCCATACCATCAGAATTAATGTGTTTCTAAAAGGATTATGTTAATGAAGAAAAAAGATGGTGTTGGAATACATTAATATACATACAACTATATTAGATGCTAAAGCTATAATACACCGCTATTTCTACAGCTGTATTTGATGATGCTGTCAAAATACAATTCTGTTCATTCTATACACACACACACACACACACACACACACACACACTCTTGCTACAATGCAATGCTAATCATGCAACTGTATTACATACTGCTGCTGCAATACATTACGAATTATACAAATGTATTCCAGGCAGCGAACACACACACACACACTGTCTAGCGTCCCATTAATCTGATTCACATTATGGAAGCCCAAATTACACTCTCCCAGTACCCCATAATGTCCCCTGATCAGGCAATGCATAATTCCCATAAAGACGCTTATTATAAGCAGGCAGAGTAACGAGACAGATTACATAAAGTGCCAGGGGAAAGTGGCACCTAGCCCCTACACGTCAAGGGTGGCATCTAGCCCTACACGTCAAGGGTGGCATCTAGCCCTACACGTCAAGGGTGGCATCTAGCCCTACACGTCAAGGGTGGCATCTAGCCCTACACGTCAAGGGTGGCACCCAGCCCTACACATTATCAGTCACGGGTGGCTCCTAGCCCTACACGTCAAGGGTGGCACCTAGCCCTACACATTATCAGTCACGGGTGGCTCCTAGCCCTACACGTCAAGGGTGGCACCTAGCCCTACACATTATCAGTCACGGGTGGCTCCTAGCCCTACACGTCAAGGGTGGCACCTAGCCCTACACATTATCAGTCACGGGTGGCTCCTAGCCCTACACGTCAAGGGTGGCTCCTAGCCCTACACGTCAAAGGTGGCACCTAGCCCTACACGTCAAGGGTGGCACCTAGCCCTACACATTACCAGTCACGGGTGGCTCCTAACCCTACACGTCAAGGGTGGCTCCTAGCCCTACACGTCAAGGGTGGCTCCTAGCCCTACACGTCAAGGGTGGCACCTAGCCCTACACGTCAAGGGTGGCACCTAGTCCCACACGTCAAGGGTGGCACCTAGCCCTACACAGTGCCACCCTTGGACCGAGGTAAGCGCCAGGCTGTTCCATCGTCATTGTTAAGTTCATTACTGGTAGCAGACCCCAACCCCTCTACCCTCCCTACAGCTGGAGCGCTTCCCCGCCGCCAGCTGTTGTTGACCCCCCCGCCCGTCTACCCTCCCTACAGCTGGAGCGCCGCCCCGACGCCAGCTGTTGTGCCTCCCAATCATCTCGGCTCCGGCAGGAGGAGGCACAGGGCGAGACGAGGCTCCGGCTGAGATTAATCTCAACCCCGGTTCTTGTCTCTTGTTATCAATATCCTCATTTAAGAGAAGCGGAAGCGGTGGCTGCCCTCCTCCTCTCTCCTCCTCTCTGATGGTTCTGAGCCAATCATATACACACACAGGTCGGGAGGAAGGGAGGGAAGGACCTTCGTGTGTCATCGCCGTCGAGCGAGTTGCACACAATCCTACCGGGGAACGACATGGGCCAGCGCTGAGCTCCACGACCCTGGGGGACCCCCTGTCGCCGC
The DNA here is from genome assembly GCF_036320965.1 of Panulirus ornatus. Lineage (NCBI taxonomy): Eukaryota > Metazoa > Arthropoda > Malacostraca > Decapoda > Palinuridae > Panulirus > Panulirus ornatus. The sequence continues at coordinate 11,668,601 of NC_092259.1, read as the reverse complement.
TCGGGTAAGGCGACAAGTTTACCCAGGTCCCTCTAGTGGAACGACACCAGATTCTCTCTCTCTCTCTCTCTCTCTCTCTCTCTCTCTCTCTCTCTCTCTCTCTCTGGCTTACCAGTTCCTAACAACCTCGCTCATCTGTGACGGTCTGTCGTGTCCCGTCAACACCGTGTCGGGCGAAGGACGGACACGACCGCCCGTCCCGACGGCCGCACGGACCGACAGAATCTGAAATCAATGCGTTTTTTTTTTTTCCGACTTGAAAAATCTAAGGGGGAATAAAAAAAAAAGAAAAAAAAAAACGGAGGGGACGTTCCGTTAATGTAGCGAACAAGTTATCACCTGGAAAAGAGATTTCCCTCTCTCTCTCTCTCTCTCTCTCTCTCTCTCTCTCTCTCTCTCTCTCTCTCTCTCTCTCTCTCTCTCTCTCACACACACACACACACAGCAAGTGATATCAGATCGATGTAGCCAATCACTGCACACCCTGGGGTGTGTGGGGGGAGGGGGGGTCACAGCAGAAATCAGCATTCTGTCAATCTCATTCCCGGGACGCTATCATTCCCGGGACGCTATCATTCCCGGGACGCTATCATTCCCGGGACGCTATCATTCCCGGGACGCTATATTTCTATACCGGGCCGGGAATCACGACGCTAACCCACTTCCCTCCTCCCTCCCCCCACTTCCCCATCTATATCTATACACTCAACACAGCCGGCCTCTCCGTACACCACGTTTTCTTCCGTTTTAAACGCTCGTCGCTTGTTTCCTCCCCCAGTCTCTCTCGCCCAAGGGACGACCCGTCGCCTGCACAACGACGACACATGATGGTGCTAAAGCACGACAGCACGGCCATGGGCAACGACGGCCTGGCCTTCGACCTGACCCGAACAAGGGTCAGATTTAACGACACCCCCGCGCCCCAAGGTCAGACTACACCCAAGGGTCGAACCCTCGAGCTTTCAACGACCGTGTACAGGAAGGGGTCGTGCCGTCGTACTCAGGGGTCGTGCCGTCGTGGGGAAGCGTTACCGCGTACTCAACGACCGTACTGTCGTGTACAGGGGGCCTCGCGTCGTCGTGCTCTAGGGAGTAATTTTCTCCTCCTTCTACCGCTGGTTTCGCCTTTTACGGACAGTTTGACCCACCTTGGAAAAGTGCAGCGGAAGTCAGAGTCAGGCTTCTTAAAAGTTAATCACCACCGGTAAGACCTCCCACTCCTCCCCCTTCCCGTCCTGCCTGCCTCCCACTGACGAGCCACTGGCAGGACGGGGTAATTAAGATCTCCCACTGAGGAATCCCCACCTCGTATTTCATCATCGTCGACGCCAACTGAAGGAAAAGTCTCTACAGCTCACCTTGTCTTAACGGAGGCACGCAGCACCATCGCAAGTGTACGACACTACGCACAATGTACAGGTCAATTGTAAGTGTACGACACGATGCACAAAATCTCTCTCTCTCTCTCTCTCTCTCTCTCTCTCTCTCTCTCTCTCTCTCTCTCTCTCTCTCTCTCTCTCTCTCTCACTATATTCTTTTTTACCATCTTTACATTTCCGTCAATAACAATAATTCAGGATCCACATATGGCTTATGTACTCTCCCGGTGCTGATGCTGTTGGCGGTATCCAAATACAATTAACATATTTTTCCACCAGACCAACTTCACCATGTAGATCACAACGCGCTCCCCCCGGGCCAGAGCGGCGTGATACGCCTCATCACACCACCGATCATCAACTGTTCGCATATTTCTCCACCACACGTCCAGGCTTCGCCCACGCCGCTGTGAGTGAGGGGGTTTCTGCCGGAAACCTATTTAAATAACACCGATAGTAATAAACACATAAACGCATCCCGGTAATTGTCTATCATTACCCCCAACTTCTGCAATATCCATCAAACTCTCGCCACCTGCATTATACATATATATATATATATATATATATATATATATATATATATATATATATATATATATATACTGTGTCCTATATATGTAAAACCATTTGGTTCTCTAAGCGACCGTGTTCAGCTCTGCAGCCCACACAGGCAAGGTTTGTACGTGCCGTCTTGAGCGGAAAATAAGGCGATAATCGCATTTTCCTCTCCTCTCTCTCCCCCGCCCCACGCCAGCCCCCCCTAAAAAACAAACCCGTGGAACGAGATCATCAGATGTGATATATTCCCCCCAGTCAAGTGATATATTCGCCCCCTCCCCCCCTAATCAAGACCCGAGACCGGGCGGGCGCCGCTGTAACTCAAAAGTTCCCCAGAGGCGTTGGGAGGAGAGGCCTCCCCCCAGTGAAGGTAGACGACTGCTCCCCCGAGACTTGTCAGGAGTGAGGGGCTCCTCCGAGGGCGGGTGGGTTACCTTGCGGGGCCCCGTGCGAATCGTCGGCACTAAGTACCCACCTCGCGGGGGAACACCACGACCCCCCCTACTGAAGTCTTAGCCACAAGGGTCCCGGCGTCATGACGAGACCCACCTTCGTCGTCGACCAGCACCAACGCACCTGTTGGACTATCCACCAGCACGACCGCGCCTTCTGGACTATCCCCAACCACTCTGGACTATCCGCCACCATTACACAGCGACTAAGGCACAAACCTCTATCCCTTTCATACCCACTGGACTCATCCTACCATCACTAGCCGCACGCACTGGACTATCCTATCATCACTACAGACACCTACTGGACTATCCTATCATCACTACAGACACCTACTGGACTATCCTATCATCACTACCCGCACCTACTAGACTACTCGCTCACCAACTTGACACACTCTCGAACACCAAACTTACAAATGCCGGGGAGGAAGACACTGGGTCACAGGGTCGGGAAGCACAATCCACAACCTCGAGACTCTGACCCTTAAAGTCCTCCCTGCCTGTTGGGGGCGTACACAATCCGCCGCCCATTTTCTTTCTGAACTTTCCCCCGTTTTTCGTATGCAAGACATCGGTAGAACTACATCCAGTTTTCTCGCACCGTACCATAGACAGAAAACTATACAATCTATACAGTGTTCTTGATGTATTCTATAGTTGTATATGGTCCACAATACTTCTAATACAAATGCTATCAAGCCCTGGGATTCTTAAATAACAGTGGGACATCATTACACAAGAACGACCAACTTTTGGACGTCTCAGGCGCCAACGTCTTGAGAAAAGAAATAATAACTTCGAACACAAATAAGATTAACTTAAAATCTACATTTCGGACAAGCCCAGCGACCGCTGGATCATTCATCGAAGACACAAAGCCTCCGGCAAAATATTTCATCTTCCTGAAGTTATAAACCTGAACTTCAGCGACCCTCCTGTACTGATCGGAATACATGACTTCAGAACTAAAACTGGCCTGTATTCCACCCACACACATATCTTCCATTTTCCATTACACAAAAGTCAATTTATGATAGCACTCTCGCGCAGCCCATTCTCATTCCCGTTTCATCTATGATCCTCTCTCTCTCTCTCTCTCTCTCTCTCTCTCTCTCTCTCTCTCTCTCTCTCTCTCTCTCTCTACCCCTCGATGGCTTTTCATTACTTTACACTTTCCGTCCCTCTCTCGTTTACTCGTTATATTGCCACATTCACCCCCACCCCCACCCTTGCATGTAACCGCTTTCAACTTTCATAGCGAATTTCCTTTTTTTTCCACAGTTCCCTCGTCTTGGTGTGCTGACTACATCATTCATTCCCATCCATTCTCTCCAATTTCCTATTTTCTCCACCCCTACGTTTTTCCCGTCTTGTATAATGAGCAGTTTTCCACGCTCCCCTTTTCTTCTAACTCTCCCCGTTTTCCTCCTCTTTACCCTCCCTATTCTTCCTTCCTCTCCCCCTTTCCTGGCTCTCTCCGTCGCGTCCCCTCGCCCTCCCTCCCCATCCACGAACCAAACCCGGGACACACGATAACAGCAGTTATAATAACTAACTATAAGCAGACCTGGACGTCCCCCCCTCACCGCTGTTCGTCCGGCTCCTCCCCCGCACCGCGCGACGCGTCGCCCCCAGCGTATCTCCCCTCCCCCTTTCCAACAACCCCCCCCCCCTCCACCACATCCTCACCCTCAGCCACCCACTGACCCCATCGTCCGCAGTCCACCTCGATCATCATGATCTTGAAATCATCTCAGACTTGCGACAACCAGCGTCCTGACATCTTGGCTGAGACCTTGTGATCCCGACGCCGGCCACAAGGATCCGCTCAAGCCTCCACTACCGACACTCAAGCAGAGGAAATGGACGCACGGGTTATCCTCAAAACCCACCAAGCCACACACACCCGGGTAATCCTTGGTGATCCCTCTAGACACCCCCACACACACTGTCTCTGCTCTAACTCCGTGCTCTATATGCACGGCCATGTGTCCGATAAGACGTGTATCCTCCATGTATCCGAGCATTTACGTTTGGCGGCATCCGAACGTGCGTCTTCCAAAAACGGACGGACGTACCCAAGACGCATCTAGGACAGATGTGTCGTCCAACGCGTCATCTAAAGCCGACATGCCACGTACTTTGGCGACTTACATACCGAGAGGCTTAGACAAAAGACCTTACCGAGTCTCTCTCTCTCTCTCTCTCTCTCTCTCTCTCTCTCTCTCTCTCTCTCTCTCTCTCTCTCCGATGGTAACACACGCCGACTGGGCAACGAAGCCCTTCGCGCAGGAAGGGCCGTTCCGAGAGAGAGAGAGAGAGAGAGAGAGAGAGAGAGAGAGAGAGAGAGAGAGAGAGAGAGACTGGGCAGGAAAGGCTGGGAGAGGCAGCATGTTGCACCGACCGTGGTGGATTATTAACGCGGTGTGTGGAGGGGTCGGGGCGGGTCAAGCGGCAGCCGTGCTCCGTGGTGTTGAAGGTGACGAACCAAGACACTTGGGCTAAAGGTCATCCGGCTCTTTGCTCTCCCCCTTCCCTTCTCCTCCTCCTCCCTCCTCCTAGCCCTCCGTATCATGCCCGAACACTCTCCGGCCGGATACCAGTCTCGGGCGGACACGAGAACCCCGAGTTCCCCCGTGCCCTGTCTCGCCCCTTGAGGTTCGCGCATCATACCGACGAGGGTACGTCGTCCGGACGCTTTGTCATCTTCGTCGACGACTCGAGGAGAGCGGCGCCACCTCCAACACCAACGCAGAGTCCCAGACGCTGGAGAAATACACGCCATCGTTCCGGGAGGCAAACCTCTGGAAGCCGAGTGGGGGTCTTCCTGGAAATCCTTACCTCCTCCTAACGAAGGCAAGTCAGGGACTTGAATACGAGAGGGAATCAGTCTTCGACATAAACCATTACGAGGCACGTCAAGAGAACTGGGTCGCGATGGCGTACCGAGAACCCATTTCCAGCGGCCTCACCAGAGACGGGAGGAATTACGGTCTGTGAGGAACCTGACGGGCTGGGTATTGCGACGGAGGCTCTAAATTCCGTGCTCAAAAACCAGAGACGTTCTTGTGATGAGCCTCTTCTTGTGCTCAAAAACCAGAGACGTTCTTCCCCCTCCCTGGAGCATCACTGACCTGGACTGCGCAGTCGCGGTCAAAAGTCCCTTAAGCACGCCAGGTCGGGGAGCTGGTGCATCGAGGCGGCCTCTCTTCCCCAGGCAGACCACTCGACACAGTTCCCATTGAGGCGCGCGGGATGATCCGGAGAATTACTTCTGTTGGCGGATGTCCGCAAATCACTCCACTGGACGCACTAGTTTGATACAAGCTCATCGCCCATTGGGTGAAGTTAAGCTCACTAAAATCACACTGAAACAAAACACAGTTTAAACCCTTCGTGTACGACAGTACGACCCTCGGGCAAAACGGTACGACTCTTGAGCTCACGACGGTACAACCTTTTGGGCACGACACGACGACCTGCCCTTCGCTTGACCCAGGGGTCGTGCTGACGCGCTTGAGGACCTCACGCCGTCTTGTTCGAGGCGCAGCGTAACCCAGGAAAGAACTGATATCAAAACCATCGCTCAAAATGAGCCCAGGACCGGAAGGGGAAGCGACGCCTGACGAAGCGGAACGAACCACTTGATGAAGCAATATCAGCCACGACCCCAGGTTACAATCGCGAGTTTGAAGACCCACACACAGAACTCTCTTATTACTGTAGCTAATGATCGTCCCTCGCTTCGTGGACAGAGCACTGGGGGCTGTAATGAAGGGAGAGCATGGATGTGTGTGTGTGTGTGTGTGACTACCTAAACGTAATTACCTATTTCTGAGGCACGCGGGAAGGGAGTCAGTACACCAGTGGGCCCCTCCTGTGTCCCTGTGACTCTGTGATCAAACGTGCTTGCGCGCATGCAAGGACTGCGTTCGTGTGTGTGTGTGTGTGTGTGTGTGTGTGAGGAGTACTTGGGGGACGGGAGACGGACGTCCTCGTATCCCACTCTTTAAATACGTTCTTTAAACATTTCTCCGAGTCACCTCTTCACCATTTCTGAACGCTGTACACGGCTGTGGGACCTGCGCACACACACACACACACACACACACACACACACACGCACAAGGGGTAAGGCCACCCAATCAACCTCTGCGCTCGCTCCAACTCTCACTTTGAACCGCGACAACGTGCCGGAGTTTTGCCGCACAACCCTTTCCCCTGCCTTTTCACAGTCCACCCCAACCCTTTCCTCCATTTGCACTCGACGCGATGGTTGAGAAATTCCCTTATGACGGGTTTCTACCTATTTTTTTTTTTTTACGAGTGCTAATGAAACCCACATTTACACCCTTCCTAGATTTTGAATGTCACTTCTCACCTTGGTGTCTGTCGTCACACTACAGAACACAATACGCAATACATCACATACACACTAGAGAACAGTATATACGCAATAGAACACATACACATTAGAGAACAGTATATACGCAATATAACACATACACACTAGAGAACAGTATGTACGCAATATCACACATAATACACCAGAAAACAGTATATACGCAATATAACATACACACTAGATAACAGTATATACGCAATATAACGCATACACACTAAAGAACAGTATATACGCAACAAACACGTGCAGGAGAGACTCGAATGAGCTAGACACACATGCACTAGAGACCCAAATAAGCTATACAAACGTGCAGTAGAAAACACCACCGTAGAAAACACCTCCTGTAGAGAACCCTATACACACGCACGGTAGAAAACACTATACGAGATGTATTTACAGGTTCAGCTGAGTCCACCATTCTCTTGGGGCCAGATCAGTGGAGGGGAACCCTAACTATGACGCTGTACTTCGTCATCTGTAACTGCTGTATGACCTAACTACAGTCGTCTCTGTAACCTCACGGGTGAGTAAGGTGGCTCCGCTGTACCATTCCTTCCGCTCCTGTAACGCCCATACCGGTGTAATGTACCACCCAATTCACTGTCCCTTCCGTTCCACTTGTGTTCCCCTCAGTTCCGGTGGCCTGCTCCATCCATTCCAGTGTACTCTACCGTCCACTTCATTAATGCACCGTCCGTTCCCCGTTCCAGGCCCTGTCCCATCCATTCCAGTACAATGTATGCACCGTCCTTCCCATGAGTGCACCATCCCATTACAAGACACTTCCAAGACGAAGATCTCTCTCTCTCTCTCTCTCTCTCTCTCTCTCTCTCTCTGCTTGTGCCTCTGTATCGCACCTTCTTGCCTTCGTGTCCATCCTCCTCCTCCTCCTCCACTACTTCATCTCTTGGAATCCAACACCAGCACAGCGGGACAGATGAGCTGCGATCCTCCGTGCAGCACACGACCCCATCAAACAGAGAGTCTTGAACACCATAATGAACATATCAAGATTTGGAAAACACCCCCAAATCCACGGGAGGTGGAAACATAATCCCTTTAAACCCCTCAAGCTTTTAAAAGCAAGACTTGAGAGGTGGAAAGATCGCTCCGTTAAGCTTCGCAATTTATGAAAAATAAAAACCAAAAGATTAAAAGCTTTTCATTCATTTAAAAACCTCACCGGAAAATCTCTTTTTCTTTTTCGCGGGGGTCAGTGTCACTGTCAGGGGAGGGCGGGCCAACGTCTGGAACTCACCTGGAAAGAAAAGAGAGCGAGGGTTACCTACACAGTAGTTGAAAGGCATCTGTTGCCTCATCTCCATTACAAAGAATTAAAACAGAAACTCATAACATGAAATATCATAATATATATATATATATATATATATATATATATATCATACAAACCTCCAACAGCCAGGATCGAACCCGGGACCCCTGTGCCAGGCCCATAGCCTAGTGGTAGCATTCCCGCCTCTGGCATAGGGGTCCCGGGTTCGATCCTGGCTGTTGGAGATTTGTATGATATATATATATATATATATATATATATATATATATATATATATATATATATATATATATATATATATATACACAATCACCGCTGGTTTCGGAGTGTACCTTGCCATGCAAGGCAGGCTCGCGGTGCATGACTGGGGGCTACCCAAAACACACCTGGGTGACCCCCCTGGAATCGCCAACACACCAGATTACCGACGGGAGATAAAAGTTAAGCCTGGCAATCGCGTTTGCAAGCAACTCTCAGGAAAATCAGTGGGTTAACTTTTGACTCAAGAGGGGCTGGACGCTGGCGCATCGCAGGTAGGAGGGTCTTACGTGAGCCTGGAAGACTTGACGTGACCCTGGAAGACCACAACGTTCAACTTCCGTGTTCCAGGAGGCAGGCTGGATGAACGACCTCTTCCCAGGGATAGAGGACGTTGCAAATCACGGTTACGCCAGGCCAGGGGTAGGCATATGAGAGGTAAGGTAAGGGGAATCAGACACGAAAACCAAAAGTTCCCAGGAAAGAGGACTCACGCTCTTCTACCTAAATTATTATACATAAAAATGGCTATTAGAATCACACAGACTCGAGGCTCAACACGAAGGAGGAGGAGAAGGAGGAGGAGAAGGAAGAGGAGGAGGAAGAGGAGGAGAAGGAACGATAAGAGGAGGAAGAGGTTTATGGATCTGAATGACTTTATCTCCTGGAGCCAAACCAGACGCAGCGAGGCATCAAGCCATTTAAGCTTCTTTGCTCACAGCTTTCCATATGAGACACGACCAATGACGACTCCGCGCCCTGCAAGCATCTGTCTTGCCCCCGCCTGGAGTGCCGGTGTCCACTTCCATCGGCTTTAACAGACCTGGAAAACAACCGGGCTGGAAAATGTGCATAAAAACAAAATAAAACCTTCCTGACAGACCAGCGTAGTTAGAGAAGAGATATAAAGGCCCATTCGACCTCGTCTGGCTAATATGGTGTGGCGTGAAGTTCACCATTTTAATGACATTGGAAGGTTTAATACCTGATCTAAACACGAATTTACCACCCAGACAGGGTCATAAAACATGGCATGCACTCGTAAGCTTATATGACATGATGCTTTTATTTACGATCGGGACTGTATCACTGGGGGTGGTGGAGCCATGTCAAAGATCCTCTCACTCCAAAGGAGTCCACACTTCCCTGCTACTGAAAGCATCGGACTCACGGGCCGCAGGAGCCTTTAGGAAAGTCCAGGGGTTTATATATATATATATATATATATATATATATATATATATATATATATATATATATATATATATATATATATATTCCTATGAGTCCACGAAGAAAACGAAACACGAAAAGTTCCCAAGTGCATTTTCGTGTAATAATCACATCATCAGGGGAGACACAAGAGAGAAATATAACAGTCAGTTGATATACATCGAAGAGACGAAGCTAGGACGCCATTTGGTAAACATGCGATATATAATGACTGACCTCATCTACCAGCTTTCTAAATTTCTAAACACTGGTCCATGATGGGTGGGTACGTCATAACACAATCGGGACTACGACTTATAACATTCCCTCCACACGACAACTTCCCGCTACATATGCACGTGTAATTTCGTCTGTGACGTTAACCACTGGAACTAACTTCGCTCGCCACCTCAGGTGTGAAAACCTCACGACAAAGACCCCCCCCCCCCCCATAGTGCACGTCCTCTCCAGGCGACATACAACATTGTTCTCCTGTGAACGACAACACCACTGGAGGAACAAGCCAGGCGTGGTATGCGAAATCGCCGGATTAAACATGCACTGGCACTAGCGAGCGGACGGACCGACCGACATACATACGCGGGCTTGCCGGGGTGGAGACGTTGGCGTTGCTGACCATGAGTCATCAACGGCCCAGCCCCGGCAGGGTCCCGGACGGGGTTCGAACCCTAGGTGCAGTAGTGGGGCCCACTGGCGGTCCTAGTTCTTCATCCTCCCCCCTTCAAGAGGGTCGATACATGGGTACCTGGCTTAGGCTGGGAGTTGAGTCAGCGTGTATACACACACACACACACACACACACACACACACACACACACACACACACACACACACACACACACACCGGTAGCAACATGGTACACATATACATGACAGACAGCGAAACACAAGCGGCAGACCCTCTCTTCCCGTGACACACGAATGAACTCCCCCCCCCCCTCTCTCTCTCTCTCTCTCTCTCTCTCTCTCCTTCGGTGATTCTTGGCATTATACACCTGCTTAGCAATGAGCCCCCCCTTCGCCGCCCACAAGCACACTCGTAATACCCATAGAAGACGGAGGGTGTAGAACTACTTCACAACTTGCGTGGGCAAACACACACACACGATGTCGCGGTATGTGGCTGTACCTGTGTGTGTGTGTGTGTGTGTGTGTGTGTGTGTGTGTGTGTGTGTGTGTGTGTGTGTGTGTGTGTGTGCGCGCGCGCGCCTTCAAGTTATATAAACCCTTCCTTGTTCTTAGTGCGAATTCGATAACCTCCCAGACGCTCAACACATGAAGCGAATATACACGAGGGAGAGAGTTTTGCACGCAGCCCACTCCCTCTGGTCGGACAGAGCCGAGGGGAAAATAATAAAAAAAAGGAGTTAAAAGTGGCATGAAAGCTGATTTGCATAATGAAGTGGACCTGTTGCTTCCTGGAGCCCGCCAGTCCCCAGTGCAGCAGCCGGCAGCAGTCCACCACACACACACACACACACACATACACACACACACACACAAACAACTACACTCCAACAGCAACACAATTCGAGGCGAATTTTCTTTTACACGTCCAAGGTCGACTGAGATTCGAAGTCATCCTCACATCTACCCACCTACCTATCCACACACACACACACACACACACACACACACACACACACACACACACACACACACACACTGCCCCTCCAAAAGCGAGGATTCGAACCGAGCACCATCTGCGTGGTAGGTGGGAACGCTGACCCCTCGGCTATGATGCCCACATGATCAGAGGTAGTCAGGGTACCCGGCTAAGACGAAACTGGTGCTTGGTTCGAATCCTTGACGCTGGAAGGCATGAAGTGTCGCATGGAAGTGCTCGCTCATACGCATATATATATATATATATATATATATATATATATATATATATATATATATATATATATATATATATATATATATATGTGTGTGTGTGTGTGTGTGTGTGACCTGGGGCGTACAAGTGTCCGCCCACATCTCATCGAATTATAAAGGACAGAGGACCTTCTCGACCCTGAAGAGGATCCTGGAGCCATGAATCCTCCCCCAACCTTTGTGGGATCCTTCACTTCCACGAAGGACGAAGCATCCTCGGGCGGCCGCCACCCTCACTAGGGGCGCGTGAACCCTACAAGGGAAGTGGCCCACCTACGGGAGGTTAGGTAAGCAGAGGCTGAGGCACACTGACCTACTGACACACACTCTGGACTTCCGACACTCTGAGCCACTGATACTCTGAACCACTAGGTACAATGAACCACTGACACTCTAGACCAGTAGGTACAATGAACCACTGACACTCTAGACCAGTAGGTACAATGAACCACAATGACACTCTGAACCACAAGGTACAATGAACCATTGACACTGAACCACAAGGTACAATGAACCACTGACACTCTAGACCACCAGGTACAATGAACCACAATGACACTCTGAACCACAAGGTACAATGAACCACTCACACTCTGAACCACTAGGTACAATGAACCACTGACACTCTGAACCACTAGGTACAATGAACCACTGAATGTACGAACCACTATACACGATGAACCAGCCCCATTTCAAACCCACTCTTATCAATAATTTAATTCCACAAAAAACAAAAACTAAAAATCCAACGCGTCGATTGCTTTAGCGCAGTAAACAAGTCTCGAGAGAGAGAGAAAAATAATTCAAAATCAATTACATTTTTTTTTCCATCATTTCGTTTAAACAACTCTTGGCCCTCGGGGATCCAGCACAGTCCGAACCAATACAAAAAAAAAATGAATTTAAACGAACGTGTAATAAAATAACAATGGCCAGTGGAATCACTGTTTAAAACAACGCGCTTTATTTAAGAGCCGATGTTATACCGCGAGAATTTTAGTCCCCGCTCATAATGCATAGTTCCCCAGCCCCCCCACCACCACCACAACCACCACCACCCCGTTTTCGCTAATGCCGGCAGATCCCGCGGCCTCCACAAACCATAGCACAGGACCCACACTAACAAAGCATCGTGACACAGGGCCTGGAAACAAAGCCATACGTAAATGCAGGGAGTTTAAAACCACGATGAATTGTCTTGCGGGAAAATTGGACAAAGAAGATAAAAGAAAAACAAAAACAAAAAAAAACAAAAACTGTTTGGAGATAATATATATGTCTCTCAAGGATCCTGATCCCTTTGGCTTACGTCTGTTAACCCTATGAGCCATGAGAAGTACGACCATTGAGCCACAAGTACGACCCTTGAGCCATGACGGTACGACACTTAAGCCATAAGTACGACCCTTGAGCTACGACGGGCACGACCCTTAAGTTTAATGGCATGACCACACAGAGGTCAGAGGTCAGGTCACTACACCCAAGGGTCGTACTCTCGTGTTCAAGATGTTAATTACCCTTCAAGTTCAACTCAATTATTAACTAATATCAGACAATTTTCCACAGCAAAGCGATAAGAAAAAATTGCTGAAGCCAATTTCGCTGACTGGAGTGACGTAACCTTTGACCCTTCTGACACCCCAAGTTAAGAGTGACCCTCCGACACGTCGCAGGACGCATGCGCCGTGCGTGTATCACCCGTCGCCTGCAGGTCAGGTTCTCATCTCGTATGGCCGTAATGACCCCTGACCTTAGGGTACGTACAATGGCTGAATGAGGCTAACAAAACGAACAGGTCACAACAGCAACTCTCTCTCTCTCTCTCTCTCTCTCTCTCTCTCCCCAACCACGGCATAACCAGCTCCTATCTCCCTTACACTCTCTCCCCAGAACTCCCTGATACTCTCCCTTACACTCTCTCCCCAGGACTTCCTGATCATCTCCCCCACACTCTCTCCCCAGAACTCCCTGATCATCTCCCCCACACTCTCTCCCCAGAACTCCCTGATCCTCTCCCTTACACTCTCTCCCCAGGACTCCCTGACACCTGATACCGTAATAACAAGCAACATCAATTGGTGGGGGTACAATTTAGACCAGGGGGAGGGGAGCGTGTCGGGGGAGTGTAAAATATACCCCTATCCTACGCCAACGAGGGGTAATCCTCTTTCCTCCCGAACGACGCGTGCGCACACACACACACACACACACACACACACACACATGTATATACGTAGATGCTACAGAAAATATCACTGGGTCATGCATCGTAAATAAACCAAGAGCGAGATCGTACGACACCAGGACGTGGCCGTCGGGAGCAGCAGCAGTAGCAGCGAACGCGATGGAAGAGACACATCCCATTAATATTAAGAGACGTCCCAGAACGCCAGGAGACATCCCAGAACATCAGGAGAAGTCCCATAACATCAGCAGACATCCCACAATATCAAGAGACATCCCACAACATCGTGAGACATCCCACAATATCAAGAGACATCCCACAACATCATTACCCTTACGGTCTGCCACCGCGACAACACCGATATCGGCTCCCTCGTATCGGAGCGCACGGGGTGGAGTACCCCCCCCCCCCGGGCTTATATCGGTTCTACGGTCGTCCCCGGCCGATCCCTCCCATCGCAAGCGACCAACCGCCTCTCGTCTTCTCCCATACACACGACCACCACCCACACGCCCGCCACTCCCAAGAGATCTGCTTCGCCCGTTTCCGTAAAGACTAAATAATGCACACGGCAATGATCCTCCGGCTCAGGGGTCGCACTAGAATACACACACACACACACACACACACACACACACACACACACACACACACACACACACACCATCCTGGCTGCTACAGGAGGGGTCCCTCCCTCGGTTTTGGGGGCTCTGCTGGAGAGGCTCTTGTTAGAACGGCCATAACCTAGCCACAACCCGACGTATCCACGCGTACCGAGGAATCGCCCGACCCCTTACGTCTCTACCCTCCATCGTACACAGTAGCCTAGCCAGAGACGTGTACGTCGACGGAAGGCAAGGATCACTGACTGACAGTGAGCATTGACTGATCTTCCGAGGACGTCTGTCGTCTTAAATGGTAAACCAACAACCATCACCGATACGGCGCTGGTTGTTGTACAACCTGAGCTAATAACAATCTAGCATGACAATCCTGGTCTCTCTCTCTCTCTCTCTCTCTCTCTCTCTCTCTCTCTCTCTCTCTCTCTCTCTAAGAAAAAGAGGGAAAGAAAGAAGTTAATCCAATTAACCTTAGCACCCACAGGAGCAGCATCAGCAGCCCAGTTGACCATTATCGTAATGTCCCCGTTACGTTACACACTGCAAATTACTAAAAGACCCACAAGAGCATTTCCCCAATATTCCTCCTTCCCCGTCGCTACCTCCAACTTTACGCCCGGAGCAACGTGCACCAAAAATGTAAATATATATATATATATATATATATATATATATATATATATATATATATATATATATATATATATATATATATATCCGTTCCACAAAGCGTGCTACGCCACACACACTATCGAGAGGCAAATCTCCAATACATCATAATGTCACCGGTGATGGGGAAGGGGGTCTCCTCACCTCCTCTCCTAACCCCTTTAAAACAGCGACTTGACTTCCATTCCCCCTCAAGCATCCTCCATCACTTCTCAATAGGACTTTTTGAGTTCTCAACAGAAGACATCCGATGCCTTAAACACATTTATACATGACCTTAGCCCCAACAGAAAAACGGACGGTACGACCCTTGGGTATATGAGGGAGGGTATGACCGCTGACGCCCTTCCAACCACCCCTTTCACACCACCTGAGAACCCTCAGAAGACGTTTTTAGATCCTCAGGATTTCTTAACTTACCCACCATCTCCCTCTCCCCCATCACAACTACCTGCTCCCTCATCCAGTCTCCGGTCCCCTCTTCAGCCCCTATACAAGGGGGTAACACCCCCGACCGCCTCCTCCCCCCTTGCCTATATCTGGCGCAGCAGCCCAGGCTGAAAAGGAGGAAATAACCTCATTACGCCCGTATGGCCAGCCGGGTCCGCCCCCCCACCCCAGCCTCTGCCCTCCGCCTTACCTGCGCCCTCGGTCGACCTCCACACCTGACCCACCGCAGGAGGCACCACACACACACACACACACACACACACACACACACACACACACAAGTGACCCTGCTGCTGTCTCGTCTTTCCCCCTCAACATGGTGGCTCTCTGGCTCCCTACACCCACACCTACTCACCACATCCACACCACACCACACCACACCACCCTCCTCACCCGGGACTCAGGTACCTCTCCAAGACATAGGTAATTACAGCTCAGCGTCCAGCAATCAGGTCCCCCAACCATACGTCATCTGACACCACACCCACACACACACCCCTCCCACCTCCCGTCTTCCACTGCTTTACCCTCACGGCACACGACATGACCTACTGTTCCTCACGGTCACCGTACAGTCGTTGCCATAAAAAAGACTTGAAAGAAACAGAGAGCTGGGAGCAGCGCGCGTGTGAGATGTTCATTGTGGTTGTAAGTGGGGGGAAAGGGCAGGCTGGTGAGTGGGCTTAACGAATGAGCTCAAGAGTGGGCTTGTGAGTGGGCTCGGCGAGCTGGACAGTGGTCTAGTGAGTGGGCTAATGGGTTTGGTGGGTGCACACACACGCACACACACAGGCACCACAGGAAACACAGTAAGGAGGGGACACAGCAGGGTGAGGTTGGGGACACAGACTCCATCAGGCACCTCCAAGTTAATGGAGGGGAGGGAATGGGTGGTGTGTGGGGGGCCTATTTGGGGGGTGGGGGTCTGGTCATCTCCTCCTCGACCAAGCAGTACGCTAATTGAGAGCACCTTAGCCCTCGACGACCAGCACACGCCACAATGGCGCTAATGGACATTCACTGTAACGCTCCTAGTACCTTGGCAAGCATTGGGGGGGCAGGTGGGGTTTCCTCCATTGCCCGGCCACCCCTACCTCCCTCCCTCCCTTGCCTAACCACCACACCGGACGCTGGTCGGTGACCCTTGGCTCTGGGACCAGCAACCACAGACCACCACCATCAAATGGGCCAAGGCAATACATCAACAGCTACAGCCGCGACGGAGATTCGAGAGGAGGTTCCACCAAACCTCCGTGCGGAGGGGAGATGGTAAACAACTCAACCATCCAACAACGGCGGTGTAATTGAACAGTTAAGAGGTTAAACAAATGAAGGTCGAAGAAAACGTTTTCAACTACTCGCCTTTTACTTAAAATTTTAGCCTTAGGGATACCATCCCTGGTGACATACCCTTATATTGAAGTTTACCTGTAGACTGAGGCACACTTATATTCTAGTTTACTTGTAAACTGAGGCAAACTCATGCTCCAGTTTTCCTACACACTGAGGCACACTCTTATATTCTAGTTTACTTGTAAACTGAGGCAAACTCATGCTCCAGTTTTCCTACACACTGAGGCACACTGTTAAATATTCTAGTTTACTGGTAAACTGAGGCAAACCGCTATATTGCAGTTTACTTCTGAACTGAGGTACACAGATATATTCCAGTTCACATGTAAATCGAAGCACAATAAGTTCAGTGACCTTTAACCCGCCACATTCCTGGTACAGACTCAGATCTAAACACATCAGAGGACTCAATCCTGCTTTGAGGTGCAATTGCTCTCTCTCTCTCCCTCCAGCCACAACACACGTCATCTCTCTCTCCCTCCAGTCACAACACACGTCACCTCTCTCTCCCTCCAGCCACAACACACGTCATCTCTCTCTCTCTCTCTCTCTCTCTCTCTCTCTCTCTCTCTCTCTCTCTCTCTCTCTCTCTCTCTCCTCCAGCCACAACACACGTCATCTCTCTCTCTCTCCCTCCAGCCACAACACACGTCATCTCCGACAAGCTAAGAGAGACTTATGACGAAGAGGAGTGACAAAACCACCATATCCAAAGGTTCACTGGCTTGTGACGAGGTCATCCATCCAATAACATCTCAGTCACTAACTACATTCTTGCTCCTACTGGAAGAATGTAGGGCAGGACAGCACAAGGGTTCATCTCCAAGGACAAAGCCAGTTCAGAACATGAGCCAACAATCAACAGGTTGACCTGATAATAACCACCACGGGAGAGGGCAGACGTCAACAGCTGTTAATGCCAATAAGCTTTGCAATGAAACGCTGAAAAAAACAACAACGGCTGTTTCGCAATGAAGGTCACAGGTCAAGGTCAGAGGTCACGGCCCATGTGAGACACACACACAAACACACACACACACACACACACACACACATATATATATATATATATATATATATATATATATATATATATATATATATATATATATATATATATCCTATGAGTCCACGGGGAAACGAAACGGTAAGTTCCCAAGTGTGTGTGTGTGTGTGTGTGTGTGTGTGTGTGTGTGTGTGTGTGTAAATCCATACATGTATAACATAAATGAAAACCTTATTCAACCCAAGCTGACGCCCATGACAAAAAAAAAAAAAGCATTATTTGTCCACTCAATATTCTTCATTGTATTCGAGTGTAGCAGCGTGACAAAATACCGGGCGAGTGTCTTTGTTACGACCCGGCCATCATTTGATCCCGGTTCCTACACAACAAAACACACCCGCCAAATATCATCAGTCGTTACGGGGTTAACATTGCCAACAACAAATTGAAGCTCAGTCCGGGAGGGAAGGGTTAGGGGATTATACATTTGCACACGATTCATAACCTGCAAAATATTTGCGTGTATATATATATATATATATATATATATATATATATATATATATATATATATATATATATATATATATATATATCACTTACAACACCCATCTTCACAGTGCCGTCGAGAAACAGATGGTTATAATTCACGCAGGCAATAAAGATCACAACACCCGTTGCTGTAGAAACTACTGGACTCAGTCTATCACACACACACACACACACACACACACACACACACACACAACACACGTGTTCGATATATAACAGGAGGAGCTTCCTCCTTTACGTATTCTACCATTCCTTAATTTACCTTCCTATCACCAACACCAGTGTGTCCAACCTGGCTAATACTACCAGCCACCAACCATGGCACACTCACCGTGGATCTCTCGTTCCCTTCCCTACCCCCACCGTCCATCGAGTATCATCCGGGAGGTGACGGCAGTGTGTCAACTTCAACCATAACAATCCGTAGTCCAGACACGCCATTCAATCCCCTTCATCTATTACCGTCTACAGACCCCTATCCACCCTTCCGTCTGTCTCTCGTACATCACACGGGAGACTAGCCACTGCTGGCACTCCAACATACAGTCTCTCCTCTCCTCACCTCCTCCTCCTCCTACCACTGTACCCAGAACCTACAGGAATATACACCTCAGTATATCATGTCCCACACAAATCCAGGAACCCATTCGTCTGCTTATGTAAGCTACGAGCGCCTCACGACCCACGTACTTGTACTACATAAGTGTCTCTTTACCCACCTACTTGTCATAAGTGCCTGACTGGAGGCGTAACACCTCTACTACAGATTAAGCACCTCCCCTACCTCCTGTCAGCTTTCAGCTTGATGGGAGAACCACAGCTTATAAAGTCTCAGCTCTCCCTGGGGGAGGAGAGGAGTGTGTGTGTGGGGAGTCGACTTCTTACCTCCTGGCGCTGCCTCATTTCCTAACAGCAGTTTACACCACTGTATATCACAGTGTGGGGTGGTGCCCACTGCAGCGAGACGGCGCTGTTTCCCCTCAAGCACGGCAGACATGCTGAGCATTTACTTCACTGGGGAGATAACGACTTGAAGCACCAAGGTCTTATTTCCCCCCGGGAATAGCTGACGTGGTGTAACACGTACCCCTACGTACGTACGTACACACACACACACACACACACACACACACACACACACACACACACACACACACAACACACGGAGAACTTGATCCTCCTCAAACCCGTCAACAGAAAGGACTACTGTGGAAGAACAGGAGAAAAAAAATATGACAAAAAATGAGGAGAAAACAGGAAAAATGACATAAAAATATACCTAAGAAAAAAAACCCTAAAAGGGTCCTCATGAAACTGTTCACCAGGTGTTGGTACTGTACACCTTACAGACCAACCACCTGAGAAATAATAAAAAAATAAAAATAAGAATAGCTGGATAAATATGCTCAAAGCGCACCTGACCAGCCCGTGGTGAGCGGGTCTGCAAGCCGCAGCCTCAAACAGCATGGCTCATCAAAGGAGGTGCAGGTTGAAGCTGGGCTCCAGACCCTCCCACCAAATCGAGTTGTGGGAGTGAAGGGTGACCCTCCGTGTGGGACTGGAAGGGTGACCCTCCGTGTGGGACTGGATGGTGACCCTCCGTGTGGAAGTGAAGGGTGACCCTCCGTGTGGAAGTGAAGGGTGACCCTCCATGTGGGACTGGAGGGTGACCCTCCGTGTGGAACTGGAGGGTGACCCTCCGTGTGGAGGTGAAGGGTGACCCTCCGTGTGGAATTGGAAGGTGACCCTCCGTGTGGAACTGGAGGGTGACCCTCTGTAGTAAACTTCAGGTACACGTCAAGGTAAGGTAAAACTAACGGTAAGGTACATTTAAGGTAAGGTTCACTTTAAAAAGTATTCAAAACGTAAATCACACTTATTCTAAGGTAAGATTCACTTTTAAGTATTCAAATATTCAAAACGTAAGTCACACTTCATTTCTAAAGGTAAGGTTCACCTTTAAAGTATTCAAAAGGTAAGTCACACTTCATCTAAGGTAAGCTTCACCTTACGGCATCCAAAAGCTAAGTCACACTTTAAGAAAGGAAAAAAAAAAGGGGGTGACAAGTTCGGCCTTTAGGGGAACTCCCTGAACCCCGCACACCGGACGTCTACATCTACGTTAAGCTAAAGTCATCCGTGCCAAGACCCGGGGGAGCTGAGGACGCCATTAAGGGGTTTCTCGTGACCAACCAACTCCCCCCCCCCCTCCTCCTCCTCCTTCCCGTTCCCGCCCACACCACGACCCCCCCTACCCCCCACATTACAGGTTATGACGTCATTAGGAGGCCAAATGCACCGCAAACATGGAGGGTGGGGAGTGGGGGGGCGGGGGTATGAATTTACTGGAGTGGCCAGTTACCTCCAGGCCTCTACCATCACACACACACACACACACACACACACACACACACACACCTAAATATACGTGTATATACCGTGTGTGTGTGTGTGTGTGTGTGTGTGTGTCGTGGTGGCAGCGTCTTCGTCCGAGGGTAGCAGCGTACACCCCCCCCCCCCACTCCTCCACCTCCTCCTCACGGTAGACACACACACACACACACATCCTCGTCTCTACTTTTGTCTACCTCACAATAGCGACGGCAGAGCTGGTCCTTTTAAGCACTCAACCCCCCCCCCCGCTCCTCCCTCTCTACTCATTCCGTTTTCCACGACTGTTTACATTTTCGTTGCCAGCGAGGTTTTCTACTTTTCCCGATCGGGTTTCTACCTCGTTATTTTACAATCGGGTTTCTAACGTTCAATGAGGTTTCCTGTATATACATATTTCCACCCCGTTCTCTATCAAGTTCGGCAATAACGTATTTTACCTAGTAAGTTTCTCTAACTGATAACCCACTGGGGTCGTAACGCCATACCCAAGGGTCGTACTTTTTGCGTTCGGGGGGGGGGGTCGTTTCCTCTTCGTTCTCTCGTACCGTACACACTGGAGGTCGTCCCACTGTACCTGCTCTCTCTCTCTCTCTCTCTCTCTCTCTCTCTCTCTCTCTCTCTCTCTCTCTCTCTCTCTCTCTCTCTCTCTCTTCGCGGTCTAAGCCCGTCGTACTCACGCGTGGCGGTCGTACCGTCGTAGTCAATGATCCTCCTCCTACGACTACGACACAGGCAACATCTGGCACCCCTGCCCCCTAGCCCCGCCCACCTCCTGCTTACGTCACACACACACACACACACACACCAATTACGACGCGGTGGGCCAGTCCGGCTCACTTGGGTACTATTTACATATCATTTACGGACTTCGTCCTTGAGGAAAGCCCAGTCCACAGGCCAAGAGCAAACACCTGTACCTACCTTCCTCTCCTCCGACCCGCCACGCCACGTCTACCACGCTAAGACGCGTCCTAGCTTCGTCTCTTCGTTGTATACCAACTGACATATTTCTCTCTTGTGTCTCCCCTGATGGTGTGATTATTACGCGAAAGTGCACTTGGGAACTTATCTTGTTTCAATGTCCCCGTGGACTCATAGGAATATATATATATATATATATATATATATATATATATATATATATATATATATATATATATATATATATATATATATATATATTCTTAAAAATAATATTACATCAACTACTACTACTATTACTCCTCCTCCAACTACTACAATAATAACAGTAATAATAATAATAATAATAATAATAATAATAATAATAATAATAATAATAATAATATCACATGGGGATTTCTTTCCCATCTGGATCCCTTCTTAGCAAAGTGTGCACAACGGAAATTGAGGAAAGGATGAGAAGTGTTGAAAAAACCCAACACCAACAGCAAGGCATACATACACTCCCGCCCATCTCATTATCCCCACCCAACCATTTCGAACACCACCACGACAACACATTCAATGCTGTTAAGCACTTTACCTTTTACCGTCTCTCTCTCAAAAAAAAAAGGGAAAAAAATGCGTTTTACAAAGACGAATTATACTAAATGTAGTTTTTTTCGCTTTTAGCGCGCTAAATCGATTATAAAAACTAACTGGAAACAAAACAATTTGTTTAACCTAAATTGGTACACAACAAAATGGCAATTCATTTTTTTTTTTTGTATACAGGGAGACAACAGTGTACTGGCCAGCACCAAATAAAAAGGAAAGTAATTTTTTTCATACCTTTTTTACTTTTAAAATGGCTCCAGGCACGCATATATGTACTCAGGGAGCACTTACGTGTATTTAAGGCAGGAGTGTACCTTGAGGAAGGGCTGGCGCGTAGTGCTCTCCGCAGGGTAGGGGGGGAGGGGAAATGCAGAGTTACGAAGAACAGCTATTACGAGTGGCTTAATGTGTTGTTAAGTGTTGTGTGTCTCAGAGAGAGAGAGAGAGAGAGAGAGAGAGAGAGAGAGAGAGAGAGAGAGAGAGAGAGAGAGAGAGAGAGAGAGAGAGTGGAAAAGATATATGGAGACAGACAAAGATACACTGATAACAGATTGAGAAATAAGTAGACAGAGATAGATGTAGTGTGTGTGTGTGTGTGTGTGTGTGTGTGTGTGTGTGTGTGTGTGTGTGTGTGTGTGTGTGTCTCAGGCTCCAGTCTGGCAGTATAGTCCACATCGTATCCGGGTCTTCACTGAAACAGGGAAAGGGTTAAAGACACGAGAGAAACAATAAGAATAAAGCTCCCTTTTTTTTTTAAAGAGAATTTACGGCATTTTAACTTAGTCAAAGCAACAAAAACAACAGTTGTTTACGACAAACACACCGGCGGAAGTAAACATCCAGTGTCAAAAGTAAACCAGACCCCCACCCTCCCACCACACCCCCCAACTTCCACAAAGATAAGAGCCTTATGTATATATATATATATATATATATATATATATATATATATATATATATATTCTCAGTTGTCAACAGTTTTACCTGAAGAAAATAATGGCGACAGGATTTTCAAATTTTTCTATTATCATCTTCACCATTTTTGTGAGTGCTTCCGTAATTTTTACTCGCGAAGATAATGGCTCCCCAGCTTCTTTCCTTGATTACGTTTTGTGGTTCACTATTACTCTCAATAAATAATAAAAAAAAAGAAAAACATCATAGAAACCCAATTCTTTTCATTTTACGGAAAGGTTTTCCCACACTAAGTACAACGAGGTTAACTCCCAGGACACACTGTGCGTTATCAATTCTACAAGTACACACCGATGCAGTACGCCTCTGTACCGTAACATACCATGCAAAAATGCTTTCTAATATACCGCCAACCATACACCATACACGTTCTCCGGAGAGGAGGCGCGTCCCTTCCCACAGACGGCGGGAACAGCTGGCTGGAACAGTGGCCTTCAAACAATCGGGGACTGAATGATCCGTTCCCGCCAAACATTACCCGGGGTGGGGGGGGGGGGGGTAGGGGTGTGGATGAATCCTTACGTAAACAGCAACACGATCGAGAAAGTTCCTTGTCCTCCTGCGTCTATCCTCTCCGCTTCCCTGTCCTCCCTCCATCGAGGGACGTTAGGAATATGAGAACGCTATTCCTCATCTCCTCCAGCAGATGTCCTCGTTCCGGGGCCCCACAAACACGCCTTCTGCTGACAATCCGTCCCTCCCACATACCCCCCCACACACACATGATCCTCCCTCTTCTATCTCTACATGTGCCGTCCTCCCACAGCCACAGCCCACGGCGTCGCCCGCAATATGCAGTACAAGGGGAAAATAAATTGCCGTCAGGGGGTCCGTGTGCGAGATGGGGGAGCAAAACCCTTGCCCAGCTGCTGGTCTGCCAATACCCAGCACCGCTCCCCGACACCACAGTCTTACCAAGATCACCTAAACCACAACAATAACAAAAGAAAAGTAAAGAGACAGACAGACAGAAAGAAAGAAAATGAAAGAAAGAATGAATGGAAAAGCACCAACATCGAATAATAATAATATCAATAAAATAATAATAATAATAATAATAATAATAATAATAATAATAATAATAATAATAATAATAATAATAATAATAATAACAATAATAATAATAATGACAACATAAGCAGACTTCGAGCAGGTCTGGGTCGGTGGGGGGCAAATAACCCAATGCAAATGATTAAGTGGGGGTCGTAGGCCATCGTAATGAAATACCTGACTATGACACCAGCAGCATTACATGCCAGGGGTACGCGACCCTGCGTGTACTGTGCCGCCTCTAACAACATACGAGATCAGATGCTGTAACATTAAGTTCGCGCCCTGGACACACTATGACCTGTAGGCTTCAAACTCGGGAGTTGTCAAAGACCGTACCGCATACCTTCTCTCTCCCTCCTCCGAAGATGGGCGTGCGTCTCTTCCCGTCGGACTTGCTCCATTGCCCACAGTGGTCCGGCAGCGTCCCGGTGCAGGCGTGACATTCATCTCACTCAGCGGGGCAGGGAGCCGGTCGACGCCACCAGACACTTTGAATGGCTTACCTTCACAGAAACACTGGTCGTTCTGTTATCATTATTCTTATCTCTAGGGGTATCCTGTCAGCACAGCCGGGGCCGTTCGAACACGTTGACGGATGATAAGGGGTATAGATGCGGCTCTTATCTATCACCTGCCTACCTATCTATTTATATATATCTATCCATCTATCTAGCTGTATGTCCATGATCTCCGATCTCATGTGGTTCATCGACATATGTGCACCTTCTGTGAGAAGAAATGCTGGAAAAGTGGGCTCCCCACCCACAAGGTTCCTAAGAATTCCTCGAGGGTAGAATTTGGTAATCTGTGTTACCTCACCGCCATGATTTTTTTTCTTATTTAACATCATGAAGACACGACTTACGACACGCAAGCAAGTGACACAACCAATAATATGAACAAGTAAAGGAAATTCGTCCTCATGAAGCCAAACATACTGAGGAGGGAAGGACATACACATATCCCTTCTGTTCACAAAGCACCACAAAGATTATAAAGTAAACCACTGTACACTATGGTCCTTTGAGAAGCAACATTCTCGGGGAAGGCAAAGATGCTCTGCCACTTCAACTTCCATCTGTGGCCACTTGTAACACTCTCCTATGTTAGCATATTCGTTTGTCAGCAAATGCCTAAGGTGTGCACAGAGATTTCTCAAATCTCTCGAAAAATTTTTTTTTCCGATTCCTTAAATTCCCTTGCTGCTGCACAGATGTTAGCTGTCAGTCTATTCTGCAAATTCCATCAGAAATCAAGGGTCGACCTATACACGGAATAGACTTATAGATGAGTAGATACGGTATATGTATATACTGGGGAGGTACTTCATATCTTCATGTGTTCTACCACATATCAGCTACGTCCACGCACTTCACCACGAAGATATATATAAACAGAATCGCCCCCCCCCCCCCAGTCAAGTCAGACGCACTTGCACGCACTCTCCCGCTCTGGCCTCCTCAGTGGTCCGACCACAGTGTTTACCTCGTGTCCGACGTACCGCTCCTTTTAGTGGACTTTAAACTCACGAACTCATTCGTTTAAGTGTCGCCATCTTGGTTAAACGAGCGAGTTTCCCCCCCTCCCCTCCTCCAACCCTGCAAGAGACCATAAAATGACACTGGGCGTCTTTAACGACCGCAATATACTCCCTCCTGACTCGCCACGTGCAGGGAGGTGAGGAGGAGGGGGTCGTCGTCGCACCCCTGACCTGCCCCCCCCCAATGAAATGACCCCCTCCCTCCCTCCCCCCATGACGTCAAACTCCCTAAACGTCACTTCTCATCTCGCGATGGTGCAAACTCGTTTGCAAAACAATACTACTAAGCCATCACTATCAATAACATCTGTTCAACCGGCAGACTCACTCGTAATACACCTTTATCTTCCCGCTCTCAATATAGGTGTTACCACGGACCTACGCAAAGGGCTGCACACTCTTCCAGTACAGCAGAAGCACCTGTGGGACAGAGTGCAAAAATCGGTAGTCGATAGACGCCTCTGGCGCGAAAATGGATATAAAAAGGGAGTGTGGGAGAGGGGGGGGGGGGGGGAAGAAGAGGAGGTCTCTCTCACTCCACCACCCTTTACTCAAAGTCCACTTTTCATGTGAATATCTTTTTTCCATTCCCTTTTTTACACCTAAAATGAAGAGGGGTTGGGAATAAACATAACATATATTGATGTCACGAATATCTCACGTGAAGATATGCAGAATATCTTTACCGTTACGATATTTGGCGAGAAAAACACAAAAAGCAGAATGTAATATATACTGCAAACACCCATTTCATTTTCACTAATATATATATATATATATATATATATATATATATATATATATATATATATATATATATATATATATATATATTGCAAGAGGTTACAGTGGTGCGAGTGATCTAGTATATGCATATAACCACGAGGAAAAGGAAACACGATAAGTTTCCAAGTGCACTTTCGTGTAATGATCACATCGTTTGATAACCCAACCCAAGATCATCGTACTTCTTACCACCGAACTCTCTTGTTCCTAAGTCAACCAGACCTTAACTAAACCTACCAGTCCCTAACCAAATTAAACTTACTTGCCCAACAATGAAGGAGTCCCGGTGCGGTAACTTTAATGATAATGATAATATGAATTAATATTCAGGCCAGTGGCATCTCATTTGCAGTCTTTTTCGAATTAGTTTCAGAGTCACCGTGTCATGCTGTGAGAAGAGAACACACCTCCTTCCACCACTGCCATACAGCTAACCTTCCTTGTTAATGAACTAACTTAACCCGTTCGTCCGTCACCGACTGAAAAGGAACTCGTAAGTTACAGGAAAATGCTAGTCACAAAGTACGACCTCAATGTCCACAGACGCCGACGGAGGCCGATATCGGTGTCCACTGATATCGGCACCTACGCCAATGTCCACTGACGCCGAAGGTTGCCGATACCGCCGTATATTGGACTCCCGATGATTGCCGATCGATCCCTGCGTTCAATCTACGCCGACACCGACGCTCCCCGACTTCATCGGCCGTGGAAGCCCCCCCCCCAAAAAAAAGGGGGGGGCCCTGAAGTCCCCAGGTATCCCGGTGACCATCAGGAACCCATCGACGCCCTCCTCTGATATCCCACAGGAGGGAGGGGAGGCCCTCAGGGTAACTGACACCTACCTAGGATTATGACCACCACCTCCTACAGGAACTGACAATTCCGAGGAGTTCCCTCCTCCTGAGGTGTCCGCCATGACTTCCAATCTGTGTGTGTGTGTGTGTGTGTGTGTGTGTGTGTGTGTGTGTGAACAGAAACACGTGACGCGTGAATAGGGGAGGGCGTCAATAGGGGCGGCTCGTGACCCGTGAATAGGAGGGAATCTGCGCTAAACAGGGCGCCTTCAAGGACCCTGAGCTGCTGGACACCTTCGCCGTTGTGGACTAATTAAACCCACCGTCTTGAACCCCTCCCCGGGTCACGAGCGACTAATTAGCCGTCTCCTGCCCCCGGAGGAGGTCACAGGTGACTAATTAGTCCTCTCGTCGTCATCCCGGAGAACGAGCCGGGAGGAGAGGAAAGATGTGAGGCACAAAAAAAAACAAAAAAACATACCCCTAGTGTGGTCTTCGTCAGCAGCCTTCCCGACCTCCAGTCCACAGCAGTGTGATGCTCAATGTAATTAATGTAATTACCACAGACACAGACACGCCTGGAAGGGATCACACGCGTTGTAGGCCACTAATGTAATTAGTTTAATTACCTTTAAAAAAAAAAATATGTATACACTTGGGATATAGAAACGCGCGTCTCTGAAACTTCGTCACAACTTGAATAACTTGTGTCCATTTCCGTCGAACAGGTCGACTATCGAGGCCGTCCACACAGCAGACCGATACGAGGAAGAATGTCGAACACCCCTTGCAACCTACGACACCCACCCCCCTCGACTTGGGTACGTCCCATCCATCTGTCTACTTTACAACAGGATCGTAAAGGTACATCTTAACCGGTACGTGAGGGAGGTGGGAGGTAGGTAGGTTTGCCTTGTACCTGAAGGTGGGTTTACCCAAGTTCCTCTCTCCCTCGACCCAACAAGTAAGGGTTGACCTCACATCCTCACCAACACACTGCGTAGCCTCGAGCGCAGCGGTGTAAACCATGGAGGACGCCTGACCCAAACACTGGTCGGCCTCGGGGTGTTTTCTACCCGCACATAATACCATGTAAGAGCTCTTACACTCTCGCCGCCAGGGCGCTCTCCCAAGGTGAGACGCCCCCTGTTGGGCTCGCTTTGCCCCCGTGCCCTACACACAGGCGTTAGGCTCCCCTAACAGGGCATGCTTGCCCCAAAGCCCAAGAGTGTGTGAGTGAGGGCCCCAACTGGACCACAAGCTGAGGTGAAGTACAGGGACGTTTCCAGCTCCTCTGGGCTTAACCCCTCAAAAACTAGTCTCTTTCACGTACCCTCGGCTCTACCAGGTGCCTCTTGGTACACGTCGACCAAATGCAGTTGCAGCCACGAGCCAAGAGCAGTTCCTATAAATCAACTACACTCATCTCGAAACGCAACATTTTCCCAAGAATCGACTCACTTATTTGATCTCAGAAATATGTTTTCCTCTTGCTCAAAAGTCACTGTTCAAATGTATGTATAAATTTGTTGCTTACATGTCACCATTTTCCCTACGTATGTATAAACTTTTTGCTTACATATCACCATTTCCCCCATTCAAAATCCTGTATTCGTGCTGAGGATCTTGTATTCTCCCGCTCAATATTCGGTAATTCCTGCTTTGGGAATCACTATCGCTTGCCTCACGTCAGCAGTTCTGGCCCAAAAAAAATCTAAGATATCGACATTTGTACAGAATTCATATTTCTTTCCCTCAAAGTTTGTGAATCTTGTTCTAAGTTTGCAATTCTTGCAATATTCCCAGTACGGTTACTCCGTTTTCCTCAAACGTCTCCATTTCCTACGAAAAGTCCGGAAAACACTTTTTCCCCTCCTCAAAGTCTGCATTTGCTGGTCAGTTTTCGTTTTCCTACACCCCGGAAAAACGTTTTTGCATTCCTTGCCAAATATTCTCCGTTCCTCTCACGTCTTGGGGAGACGTACACCACCTCACATATTTCCATTTCCGGGGTATTTCCTTTCATTAATTCATAACACTGCTTTAGCCACAGCGTTAGTGCATTCCTTGTCCCCTCCAGTGCTCAGGCCTCCAGGTGTTTCCATCTGGCCTTCAGGAGGTGGAACCCATCCTCACCTCATCCTGAAGCGATAGTTGGGGAGGAGGCGTCCTCACCACCACCACCACGAGTGCATCTGTAGACCCGACGGTAGACCATGTGTGACCCAGGCGATGGTGGGGGTCGAGGGCGGGAGGTGGTGGCGTCGGGACCCGATCTCTTTCAAGGGCTCGAGGCGAGGTTTCGTTCTTCAAACGACGTGGTGGAAACCTCCGATGGAAGCCCCGCCACCGAGTTCCCCCAGCAAGACACAGAAACCGTCTGGTGGGAGGGTTCAAACGTCCCCCAGCAAGACACAGAAACCGTCTGGTGGGAGGGTTCAAACGTCCCCCAGCAAGACACAGAAACCGTCTGGTGGGAGGGTTCAAACGTCCCCCAGCAAGAGCCGTGGAGTGTTAGTAAACAGACCGAAGGGCTTCTGTGGTTCCCACAACCTGATGTAGGGAGCGCTGGCACGCACCCCCTCACCCCTTCCCCATCCTCACAGCCTCCTCCTCCTCCTCCTCCTCCTCCAGACGAGTCATAACGACGAGGAAGGAGACAGACCTCAAGCTCCAACAGGTCACAATAGGTGAGAGGATGAGTGTGGGATGAGGCACCGGGAGGCGGGAGGGACAGAATAGGAGCAAGGAACCGGATAACATTTTTCTTGCCACAGCACCAAATAATGACTCACGGGGAGAGGGTTGTGGGGGAGGGGTTTGTAGGCAGGTAGGCAAGGCCCCCCTCCTCCAACCAAATCACCCAATCTCTGTAGTCGTTAGTTGGCTTGGCCACACAATCTCTCTCTCTCTCTCTCTCTCTCTCTCTCTCTCTCTCTCTCTCTCTCTCTCTCTCTCTCCCCGCCCCCACTAACAACCCCACTCCCACCCTCCCCCCCAAAAAAAAGCTATTTCAGATGAGGCCCCACGAGAGTGCCCACACACACACACTCACGATGCAACTAAGAATAAGAAAATGGAATGTGATCAATATTCAGTACCACGGCGCTTTCTTTCTAAGTTTTCCCACCGTACAATGAACATCATTTCTCACAACACTTACGAGCCCCGGGACAATAACGAAGAACAGCTGGGGCCAAGATCATGCCCCTAGCAATGACCTGACCTGACCTCTGTGCTACATCAACAGCAGCAAGAGCTCTGACATTTGTGGAAGTTTTTGAGAAATTCTGACCACACGGTGTGTATCTCTGCTTAATTAATGTCCTCCTTAACCATCTCAAAGCAGAGTACGGCCCTTAAGCACGACGGTGCGACCCTTGAACACGACGGTACGACCCTTGAGCACGACGGTGCGACCCTTGAGCACGACGGTACGACCCTTGAACACGACGGTGCGACCCTTGAGCACGACGGTACGACCCTTGAACACGACGGTGCGACCCTTGAGCACGACGGTACGACCCTTGAGCACGGCGGTGCGACTCTTGAGCACGGCGGTGCGTCCCTTGAGCACGACGACGCGACCCCTGGGTACGATGGCCTGGCCAGTGTCCCTTCAGACACTTACGGGTCAGGTCAAAGGTCAAGACATCAACACCCAGGTGTCGTGTCGTCGTGCTCAAGGGAGGGGGGGGGGGGTGGCGTAGCATCACGTTGAAGCGGTTACGTAAAATGTAAAAACAAATAACCAATCAATCAATCAATCAATAATAAACAAACAATAATAAGAGAAGCGCGACAGTCTTTACAAGCCAGTGACAGGAGGTCAACACAAGGGTATCATACACAGGAGGTCAACACAAGGGTATCATACATAGAAAAAAATCACAGTTCTGGCAAGAAGTAAAAAAAGAAAAAAAAATGAATAACACAGAAGAAATCTCTAATTTCGACGACAACTCACCAATTACCCTAATGGTCTACTGGTCACAGGGGTCGTCGTCCATTTACAACACCAACCAATTATACAAGACTCTACGTTACGATGGTGTGTAAGGGGGTCTACGCCGTAGTTCTCCTAGGACGGTGTATCACCCAACGTAAGAATATACTAGAGGAAAAAAAAAAAAGTTAAGTAATGGAGTTCGTGAAAGCAACGAGGGGAGAGAGAGAGAGAGAGAGAGAGAGAGAGAGAGAGAGAGAGAGAGAGAGAGAGAGAGAGAGAGAGAGAGACCCTTGATGCCCTGGAATTAAACAATTACAACCAGCGTTTCCACCGCTAATTGTCCGAAATGGGTGGCGACGTTAGGGCGCAATCCCCGAGGGGTGCATAAGGCTGCTGCGCGGGATGCAACATCGAAGCATTCTCGCCATTACGCCAAAGGAGGGGGGGGGAATCAGGGCCTTATGAGCCCCTCTCCGGTGGCGGGGGGGAGGGAGGGGGAGGGGAGCCCCTCTGCAATGAGGTCTGTTTAAAGGTGTCCGTCTTAAAGTCTCCTGGAGGAACAGGTTCATTAATCTTCCCTTATATGTACAGTACCTGGGAGCAGGCCAGGTGTCTCTCTCTCTCTCTCATATATATATATATATATATATATAGATATATATATATATATATATATATATATATAATAGGTCGCGCTTACGGGTCGTACCGTTGTACTCAGGCGATTAAGGGAGAGCAGTAATTCACAATTATCCTCAAAAAAAAAACATAACAACGTCAAATGCCCAAAGCAGGAATCCCCCCCAAACACAGGAATCTATACGGAATACAGAATATAATACATGTTACAATATAATACATATGTCCTATATACATATATGTCAAATTCTAGTCCTGAAGACGACGGAAGAAGCTGCTCTCGCAAATAGCATGAACCAGAGCGACGGATCGCTTTCCTTCTACACCACCATCGTGTGTGTGTGTGTGTGTGTGTGTGTGTGTGTGTGTGTGTGTGTGTGTGTGTGTGTCTGTGTGTGCTGACGTCGTCCTAGGAAGGCATGAACCACGCCAGGGAGGGGAACACAGCCCCTGGGAACCACCACCACACGTCGTCGGAGAGACACCCGTAAAAAGTCTGCCGTAAAAACAAGATCGGCCGCGGTGGAAACGGGCGACAACGGGAGATATCTACGGCCCTGTTAAAAAGAACGGCGACCAGGGGCTTCCCTCCTCCTCCTCCTCCTCCTCCTCCTCTTCTCCCCCGATCCCTCAACCCCAAGGGGCGCGGCGACCCTTAACTCAGGGAAAGTTCGGCGGGGGACCATATTTCTGCCAGGGTGCGTTAGGCCCTGAATTATTCACACACCGGGCAGGGCACGAGGCGAGGTAATGCCTCCTCCAGCCTGCTCGATCATCCTGCTTAGCGTCATCACTGTCGCTATTACCTGCTCATGTTCCTACCTGCTGGAGCTACGTCAACTGAGGCTGATCCGACCACCACCTGCTAGACAGCGGCCCAACCTCCGCCCTGCTGACACTCAACAACCACCTGCTCCAGTCGCACACGGCTGACGACGCCTCCATCTGCTAGCGCTCACACCTGCTGACGTCTTTCCCCTTCTGCAGCAATCACCTGCTGACGTACCCAACTTACGACGCCTCCTCCTTCTGCAGCAACCATCTGCTGGGGCGGGGCTTAAGTCCCTAGGTACATAAAACACTGTGGTGTGGAGAGCAGCATAATATTCCCCATCTTCCTCCTCCTCCTCCTCCTCCTCCTCCTCTTCCTCCTCCTCCTCTTCAACTTTCACGGACGACCACTCTCCATCGGTTCATGGATCTCAGAGGAGAGCTTCCGAATCTTCTTTTCCCCGAGTCTTCATGAGCTTCGAGTTCATGGGATCGACGTGGTCTACGTGGCCTCGGCGTATCTCACATTCCTCAGACGTCTGCCAGTGACGCACACCAATACTGAGGAGGCCACGACCCTCATTCTTTTCACTGTGACGCGAACTTCAAACGATACTAACGCTTCGAAAGATTCGCAGTCTCGCTTCCCCCAACCCCTCCCAACTGTTTCGAGTTTTACTTCTTTAGGGAGGAACTCGTAATGAGCAATGAAGGGACTTCAAAAGGGACGCGACCGTTCGAGACATTTTAAGAGAAGTTCTGGGCGTCTTGGGACGGTCGCAGGTGACCCTACCGCTGCGCATCACACGGGCCAGGGAGTCCTCAAGGTACGAGCAGGAGACCCGGCCAGTGACACGGCACACGCAGGAAGAACCTCACCATGGCCGACAGAGCACCAATGGCCCGAGGGGCGCAGCACTTCCTCCTGGTATCTCCTCCGAACGGAGAGAGAGAGAGAGAGAGAGAGAGAGAGAGAGAGAGAGAGAGAGAGAGAGAGTCTCTCTCCCAACGAAAGGTTATACACACATAAGCCCTGAAGTCGCGCGCCTACCACGCCATCATTCCCAGGAGGTCGAACCGTCGTGCTCCAGGGCCGTACCGTCGTGCTCCAGGGCCGTACCGTCGTGCTCCAGGGCCGTACCGTCGTGCTCCAGGGCCGTACCGTCGTGCTCCAGGGTCGCACCATCGTACTCTGGGGCCGTACCATCGAGCTCAAAAGACTTCGGGGGGCCAGGATGAAGGAGGAGGAGAAGGAGCAGCAGACTTCCTGGTGTATTCACGGATTTGCATAACAAACCTCCCATGCAAGACACCGACAGCCCAGACCCACCCACTATAGAGGGATTTCCCAGCATCTTCCAGACACGGCGTCAGCGATCGCTGAATTTCGTTCTCGCTGATACACATGTATTCACTTTCCCGATACACTCACAAGACGGAGGATCGTAAACACTGGGGGGGTAAAATAGTTCCGAAAAGTGGCCACTAAATTCTTATCGTAATGGCACCCCTTCTCCCACCCCATAAACTAAAGCCTTATGAAAAAGTTTTGAGACATATTTTCTGACGATGAAGTGTATGAAATTACACACACACACACACACACACACACACACACACACACACACACACACATTTATATATATATATATATATATATATATATATATATATATATATATATATATATATATATATACATATATATATATTTATAGATCAATCATCGTGGCACTAATGGCCAGAGGGAAGGAGAATGTATGGCAGGAGTGGAGGGAGTGAGGGAGGGTAAGGGGAGGGCGGAGTACGGAGCAATGTTAGAGAGTGAGGGTTGGGTGAGAGAGACGGAGGGGGTGGGGGTGGGGGGGTAGTCGAACCTGGGATTTACGATTAAATAACGAGGGAACGTAAGGAAAGAGAGATCAGGGTCATGAGTTATACACGCTAGGGCGGCCCTCAGGGGTCGGTGGAATGCCCTGAGTTAACCCTTAGCTTTAACGATCATTCGCTTGATTGACTCGAGGCAGGAAACGATAATATAACGTGTTCACCAACACCTGATTTTGAGGGCAACCTCCGTTACCTGAGGGTGACCTTCGTAACCTGAGGGTGACCTCCGTGACCTGAGGGTGACCTCCGTAACCAGAGGGTGACCTCCGTAACCAGAGGGTGACCTCTATGACCTTGAGGTGACCTCCTTAACCTAGAGGTGACCTCTGTAACCAGAGGGTGACCTCCGTAACCCGAGTGTGGGCGACCTCCGTCACCAACAGAGGGTCACGACCTGTGGTCGTACAAGCAACAGCTGTGGGGAGCTGCATGTCCTACCCATCCCGTAACCCTGGGGTGGAGGGGAGTGTACGGCAGGGTACTACGCGCACCACAGGTTGAAAGCCCAAAGATTCAAGGAGCCGCACTTCCATTAACGACTTTTCAGGACGACAACCCAGGAGTGAGGGAAGAGGGAAGGAAAAGACAATCCTCCAGGAGGATGAGCAGAGATAAGGGTAATAAAACATCTCCATTAATGAGGTCTGGTGCCACCAATGTCCCTGAGAGAGACAGGGAGAGAGAGAGAGAGAGAGAGAGAGAGAGAGAGAGAGAGAGAGAGAGAGAGAGAGAGAGAGAGAGAGAGAGGGGGGGGGGGGGGAATGATTCAGTAGCTCAAAGATCCGACCAATATCCTGCTGAGGAGGTCCTGCTGGCCCAGCCTTGGCCAAGGGACCTGAGATATCGAAGACCACGGTCCTGCTGGGCCAGCCTTGGCCAAAGGACCTGGAATCTTGAAGACAATGGTCCTGCTGGCCCAGCCTTGGCCAAGGGACCTGAGATATCGAAGACCACGGTCCTGCTGAGCCAGCCTTGGCCAAGGGACCTGAGATATCGAAGACCATGGTCCTGCTGGCCCAGCCTTGGCCAAGGGACCTGAGATATTGGGATTCCACGGGAAACTGTCTCTCTGACAGCGACGCGGAGGGGGAAAAAAAAATATGGAGGGGACTGGAGGAGCTGGGTGGGTGGGAGGGGGGGCGGCAGGATGATGGGGTGCACACGTCGATAAATCGACATCAATATAATTATGACACCTTTATATCCCCCTGGGTGATGGATAGCCAGGTCTTTGAGGCCCTGAGGATATCTTCTGGGGAGGCAAGGCCAGGGAGAGGGAAGGGTGGACTTGAGGAGGAGGGAGGGGGGAACGGAGGAAGGGAGATGACGACGCGCACAGAAAACGCAGAGCGGGACGAAAGAAAAATGGAAAGGGAAGACTACGAAAAGATGTAAGTAAAGGATAACAGACGAACGAAGTATGAATGAAAGATTTCACCAAAGATGGAAGCAGAAGAGGGATAGCAGGGTGCAAGAATGAAGGCTAGGGATGAAGGCATGACAACGTGCTCCTTGAGGGTCGTACCGTCGTACTCGAGGGTCGTACCGTCGTACTTGAGGGTCGTATCGTCGTGCTCGTGGGTAGTACCGTCGTGCTCGAGGGTCGTACCGTATTGCTCAATGGTCGCATCGTCGTGCTCGATGGTCGTACCGTCGTGCTCAAGGGTCGCATCGTCGTGCTCGAGGGTCGTACCGTCGTGCTCGAGGGTCGCATCGTCGTGCTCGAGGGTCGTACCGTCGTGCTTGAGGGTCGTACCGTATTGCTCAATGGTCGCATCGTCGTGCTCGATGGTCGTACCGTCGTGCTCAAGGGTCGCATCGTCGAGCTCGAGGGTCGTACCGTCGTGCTCGAGGGTCGCATCGTCGTGCTCGAGGGTCGTACCGTCGTGCTTGAGGGACGTACCGCCGTGCTCAAGAGAAATGTTGCCTT
Source organism: Panulirus ornatus (assembly GCF_036320965.1). Lineage (NCBI taxonomy): Eukaryota > Metazoa > Arthropoda > Malacostraca > Decapoda > Palinuridae > Panulirus > Panulirus ornatus. The sequence goes on along the minus strand of NC_092259.1, from coordinate 11,632,058 downwards.
CGTGGTCACGGGGGCTTTACTAAACCAAACAAAATGCATCTTCATCAAAGCGGGGATAAAAATACAACGTCATTTCACACCTCAATACACGACCCAGATCCTCCAAACAACGTTAGAAAATAAAATACAAACACATGAAGAAAAAAAAAAAACAGACGCGAGAGTCGAGAGAGAGAGAGAGAGAGAGAGAGAGAGAGAGAGAGAGAGAGAGAGAGAGAGAGAGAGAGAGAGAGGCAGGCGCGCGCGCGCGTGGTAACAATTAAGCTGGAGGAAAAGACTGCAAGCCTTGGCATCGTGTAAGATGAAGACGGTTCGCTAACTGCTGTGGCGGAGGCGTGCGGGCGGGCGGACACAGTGAACCAGGCAGCGCCGCATCCATAAAACTGACGGGAATATTTCTTGCGAAGAAATCTGATACGGAAAAACTCTCGTTGCATGACGCAAGCTGACATGGCCGAGGGACACACACACACACACACACACACACACAGAAGGACAGGTGCAGGGCGAGATGCAAATGAGAAAATCAGAAAGAACAACAAATAATAATAATAATAGTAATAATAATAATAATAATAATAATAATAATAATAGGGGATAGGGGAGAAAGAATACTTCCCACGTATTCCCTGCGTGTCGTAGAAGGCGACTAAAAGGGAAGGGAGCGGGGGGCTGGAAATCCTCCCCTCTCGTTTTTCTTTTTTTTTTTTTTTCAAAAGAAGGAAGAGAGAAGGGGGTCAGGTGAGGATATTCCCTCAAAGGCCCAGTCCTCTGTTCTTAACGCTACCTCGCTATCGCGGGAAATGGCGAATAGTATGAAAAAAAAAAAAAAAATAATGATTATAATAATAATAATTAACAATTTCACAATGGGCAGGATGGGGACCTGTTCTTGTGGTGGTCCGTACGAGCTTGGATGGGTTCGATGCGACTGCAGGTGTCGAACAGCGAACTTGGGGGCGAGGGATCTCTGGTCGGCAAATGAGGTGACGGTGGCGGGTAAGAGTGGTAATTCCACACAACCCCGAGGTGTTGCATGAGATCCAGATTATAATAATCCGTGCGTCCTTGTGTATCTCTCGTGATCACTGCTTGTCCATTACGACTCTTGCACTCGCATACCTCCGTCTTTAACCCCTGGATCTATAAATGTAACCCTGTCTTAGCTTTATCTATGCGCACTCACTCCCAACTTAACGCCAGGTTGGTCGTGCAAGCGTCAAAGGAACCCATTACAGCCAGCAGAATTGCCTGATGGCCACTGAAGATTATGAATAACAAAAGAAAAAAGAAAAAAGAAAAAACTTGAGCCATTTTTTTTTTACGAGGGGCGTGTGTGTGTGTGTGTGTGTGTGTGTGTGTGTGTGTGTGTGTGGTGGAGGACTGGAGGGGGGGGATCCTGGGACGTGTGTATTATCTTCATTACAGTAATCATTTTCTTGGTTTCACCTGCCTTCCAATAACAACAATCCCTCCTCCTTGTCTTTGTGTCTCAATTTCATATATTTGTCTTGTCTTTGCTTCGTTGAGAGTCTACAAGGACTCCTATCCTTGAGTGAGTGGGAAGCCTCCGACATTAAAAATAAAAACAACAAAGAAACAATTTACTGATTAACAACTCGTCATCGTCAAATTGGCGCCGAATGATGGGGGTAAATCAAGTCGGCCCCCGCTCACAGACGACCAGGAAGACTGTCGGAGCGAGTGAACGTTCGTGAAAGGGAAGAGGGGAATGGGATCCAGTTCGACATATGCTGCACGTGAAACGACATGGATTAATTTCTGAAATCCTCCAACTTCTTCTTTCCCGAGTCTTAATGAGTTTCTTCTCTCTCTCTTTTTTTTTTTTTTACGTTTTTAATGTGATCTCGCAAGTCAAGCCATCGTCAAATTGATTTTTAGTGTGTTCAACATAAGGAAAGAAAAAAAGAGCTGGTTTTTATTGAACACAGACCACGACGGTACGATCCTTGAGCACGACGGTACGACCCCAGAGCACGACGGTACAATCATTGAGCACGACGGTACGACCCCAGAGGAAGACGGTACAATCATTGAGCACGACGGTACGACCCCAGAGCACGACGGTACAATCATTGAGCACGACGGTACGACCCCAGAGCACGACGGTACAATCATTGAGCACGACGGTACGACCCCAGAGCACGACGGTACAATCATTGAGCACGACGATACGACCCTTGAGCACGACGGTACAATCACTGAGCACGACGGTAAGACAACTGAACACGGTGGTAAGACCCTTGAGAACGGCGGTACGATCACTGAACATGAGGGTACGACTCCTGAGCACGTCGGTACGACCCATGGGATATGATAAAGGCTCAACCCTTTGATCCGAACCATGAAGCCCACATAACCACCACGGCGAAACTGGCCGTGGACACTCGCGGACAGAAATGGTCTGCCCCGCTTCCGTGTGGTAAACGGACGAGAGTTTTTGTGTGTGTCGTATGTTTACGCTGTTTTCTACCGTATTTACGACACCTTTTCGACTCTACTGGTCATGCCTCCACAGCTGCCGTCGGGATCGGTCTCTGAGGAGCCATTCGGCAGGTGTAATTAACAGCCCGTGGCTCTCTCCACGGCCACAAGACAGGTGACCCGACCCCCGTACCTTCAGCCTGGGAGACAACACAGGCGCTTCCTTCCTCTGATGGGGCAATGCTGTAACGAAGGGGCTGTAGCCACAAGCGAGAGCAATGACTCTTGTATCTCTCTCTCTCTCTCTCTCTCTCTCTCTCTCTCTCTCTCTCTCTCTCTCTCTCTCTCTCTCTCTCTCTCTGTACCGCAGCAATATAATGAAAAGGACTTCTTAGCTTGATACATTAAGTGAATGGTAAAAGACAGAGAGAAAACTTATAAAACTAATACAAAACTATCTCATAAGAATTCCAGAGACCACACTTGTAATTCTTTAAATTGAGAATCAATGAAGTCTCGATACGTGCGCCATCCAGGGCAAATACGACCACCCTGGCTCTGTCTGGTCCACTATATGCCTCCCCTGTGAATCAGGCTCGGTACACTCTACCAGACTGGGTCTGGGGGGGGATGTCACCATTCGGTTGTTATGAAGCATCTGAAACATCATGATCTTTGCGTCGTCTGGAACTTCACGAGCCCAAAACACCCGGAGATAACAGAGAGAGAGAGAAGAAAGACTTTGTTTTAAAAGGGTATACAGAGACCCCTCAGAGCGAGGGTCGGGTCAATAATGGCGCGGGGGCAAGAGTAACATTCCGACGCTGTATTACCTCCCAACAATTACAATAGAGGCGAGACCCGCGCGAGGCTGCCATCACCACATGAACGTTATTGCATTCCCCGCTGACATAGGCCCTTCCTCCTCCTCCTCCTCCCCTCTACCTCCTCAACCCCCTGGCAATCATGACGCCTCGCTCATGGGAACCCTGTTCAACACTCCCCCATTTTCCCCCCACCCACCCACTCCCCATCACAATCCCTCATGATGCCCCCCTCATACCTGGCGGCGCGCGCGCCACGCACGGCTAAACCAAGAGGACGGTCGCCGCTCGTCAACCGTGAGCATCGCACGCGAACACTCCCCGCCCGTTCTCCCTCGGTCTGGTGGTCTGCGTGACCCCAGGATTTCATCTAAAGAAGGTCACATTAGGCGAGGTTCTCGGCGGCAGCAAAACGGCCGCATCCACGTCACGGCGTCCCGTCGCGCCCGTCGTCCTCCACACTTGCCTTCGCCCTTCTAGAATTGATGCAGCCTTGATTATCGTCAGATCATAATTATCGCAATTTCCACTCCACCACCACCACCACCACCACGCTGGCGACGATTCTGAAGCCAAAAAGAGAGCTAGAAGTAGTTTATCTATCTATCTATCTATCTATCCAGGTCTATGGTGTGGGTGAGGCACACTAAGAGCCACTGGAATGAATTATCCAGACGCACCCTCGAACCTACGCGCCCACTGCGTTTAAAGTGAAACGCCATCTTCCCCACTTACATAAGTGCTTCGTACTTTTTTTTTTCAACTCTGCAGAGGGTTTTTTTTCCTCACTCACATACGCACACGCTACGCACGTCTTCACCTGAGAGAAACATGAACTCACCCACTTATAAAAAGCGCAACTCACATATTTCACACTGAGAAAAACAGAAACACCAACTTCCTCACTTATAAGTACTACTACTTACATCTTCACTATTTCTCTCCCAACACACGAACATCCTCACTACAATAAAGCTGAACAGGAAGGAGGAGAAATAAATACTACGGGAACGATTTGGTGGGTGGAAAACGTGGTTAGGGTAGAGGAGGAGCAGGCGAAACCTCCTCCCCCTTGGTTGTCCAGGCAATTAGCCCCGCAGGCCCCGAGGCTTGACCAAGCTGACACTCGCAATTCACGTCAGATTAGCTGGGACGGCGCGGTGTCCGCCAGCCACCACGGCTGCTTCCAGCGTTGGCCCCCACCACTGAGGGCGAAAGAAATCGGGAAGTCGGAGTGTGTGTGTGTGTGTGTGTGTGTGTGTGTGTGTGTGTGTGTGTGTGTGTGTGTGTGTGGGGGGGGGGGGGGACAGACCAGCGCAGGATCTCTCTCTCTCTCTCTCTCTCTCTCCCTCTCTCTCTCTCTCTCTCTCTCTCTCTCTCTCTCTCTCGAGTCTCTTACCTTCGTCGGGGCTGGTGTCGTACACTCTACGCTCAATGCGCGCGTCGTCTGTGCACGGGCAGGCGCGCGATGCACGGAGTAACGGTCGGGTAACAGTAATTACAACGGGTTACCCCCGGGAGGGATCTGAGGGGGAGGAGGAATACCACCCCTCACGACGAGTGACAGGAGAGACGGGTGTAATTGGGAGGGACGAGTTCCCAGGGGAGACGGGAGGGAGTGACAACTGATAAGAAAACGGGGGCTAACGACGCGTCGTGGGAAGGGAGGGATGACTGAACAATGAAACTATCGTCTTGCATTATTCCCTCTCCCCAAACAGCCAGCGAATGACGTCAGAGGACAGGCCGACGGGGGGGGGGACTGATCCCACCATCTCGCAACACCGTCGGCGGATGAACGATGGGGCGGCCGAGACATTGCACCGTCTCCGGTTCGCATCCATCACACCCACACACACACACGGTCGGCCGTCATCCGCGGTGTGCAAATATTGGAGGGGAGACTCATCCATCACGCGCCGCTCTCCCCTCCCTAGGCACACACGGTTTACAAGTTGACCTAACTATCATTAGGCTCTTTAGTACGACGGTGCGACCCCTCGACCAAGACGGTATGACCCCCTTCCTCGAGCACGACGGTGCGACCATTGAGCATTGTGGTCCGACTCCTTCAGTACGACGGTGCGACCGTTTGAGCACGACGGTGCGACCCTTGGGTATGACGATGGCCTGGCCTTCAGGTGAGGGGATGGTGGTGATGCTTGCGAGGGTGACAAGAAACCCTTGGAAGGGAGGGAGGGAGGGAGGAAGGGGCAGGAAGGAACCCTGAAGAAGAAGGGAGGAAGGGAGAGCAAGAGGGCGTCCTGAGGAGGGGGACTGAAAGGGCAGGAGGCGAGGAAGGGAGCGAAGGAAGGAGCTTTGAGGAGACAGGGATGGCAGGAAGCATCCTGACGAAGGAAGTAAGGAAGGAAGGAAGACAGGAGGGCGTCCTGAGGAGGGAGAAAAGGAGGGCAGGAGGGCGTGCTGAGGGAGGGCTGGCACGCCCCTCCCGCCTACCGATACACAGCTGGGTCTTGACGATATCGATCGCTCACAAGCCGTGCGTCCTCAGGTGTCTCCCATCACCCCACGAACACCACACACACAGACACACACACACACACACACACACACACACACACACAGACACACAAGACAAACACACACACACACTACCTCCTCCTCCTCCTCCGCTTCACCCCATTCATCACCGGGCTATACACACAAGAGCCATCTTCCTTCAATAGTATTAAACACATCACTAAATGAACCATTCTAAGAACACACTACAATATACATGTATTTCGACTCTTTGTCTTTTGTATTCTTCTATGACTCGATGTTAACGTCCCTGGTCCCCAGAGTGTATGTCAGATGAAATAGTGATGTGTGTGTCTTCAATCAATCCCCTCCGTTAACATCTCCAGGTCATTGTATACCCTCTCCATAACGTGGCACTCCTTCGTATCAATCTAGCTCTCGGTTGCTTAACCTAAGGGCGTCAGTGGGGTGGGGAGGAGGTGCGCCTCCTGCTTCATCATCCTCTCTATACATATATAGAATAAGGAGTTTAAAAGCCACTACCACTGTTCCTAAGATGGTATCACCGTCAGAGACCATCAGGTCTTCTGGTATTAGTCCTTCCCATCTACTCTGTGTCTTAAACACAGGCAAAGCTGTTCCATGCAAAATGTGATCGCTCACTGAGTAGTCTCTGTGGCTTGGATGCGGAGGGCGGCCTCTGTGTACAACACGTATTTGCATGACAGCTAGAGAGCCGAGGTGTGCAAATGAGGCCATTGCTCTTCTGTTCCTGACGCTACCTCGTTTAAGGCAAGGATAAACAATGGGGCATAACGGGAAGGTGAAGTATATATAAACTCACCACACACACACACACACACACACACACACAAACACACGCGCAAAATATTCGTTACGTCATAAATTACGACGAGAGGATAAAGCAATCGCTAACGATGAAGAACGCTGGAGGTGATGAACGCTGGAAGTGAAGAACGCTGGAGGTGACGAACGCTGGAAGCGAAGAACGCTGGAGGTGATGAACGCTGGAAGTGAAGAACGGTGGAGGTGATGAACGCTGGAAGTGAAGAACGGTGGAGGTGATGAACGCTGGAAGTGAAGAACGCTGGAGGTGATGAACGCTGAAAGTGAAGAACGCTGGAGGGCAAACGAGCCTGGAATATCCCAAGACAACATTCAACCTCAGGATACTCGTGTGAACGACCATCTGCGCCCTGCTTCCCACCTGAGTACAACACGAGGCTGTGGTAAGCATGACGCGTACGTCGGTAATACCGATCACGCTTGTAAGATCACACTGACGGTGCGTAGCGTGTCGACCCATCACACACTAACAGACAAGACGAGGTGGACCGGATCATGACAACACTCCCACACCGCCGGTCAACGAGGACGGGGCGTACGTGTAGGTCATGGTAAACATGGGTGGAGATGATGGTACAAAAATAATATAAAACTTTATTAGGTATAAAAGTAAAGGAGCGTGGCCCTTAAAGTCTTTACTAATAACGAGTCAATAAAAATACGGTAATGTAGCCACGGATACGTAACAATGCAGTGGACAAACACCTCGTAAGAGATGACCACCTTAAAAGGATTATTATAAGCGATCGCATAACCCAACACTCCAGTCGAACGGACGGCCCACACCCCAACCCTCCCCCTGCACAGCGCCGCATGCGTCTCTGACTATCCGCAACCTCCCCCTAGGCCAATGCCCCCGACCCTCCCCCTCTCCTTCCCCTTCTTTGCGTATCGCCGCCCGCTGGAAGCGGCACCTACCTCGCCTCCTGCAGGAGACTGACCCACATAACCAAAGGTGGGAGAGGGTGGGGGGGGGAGGGGGTTAACACCACCAGCTGCCCTGGGGAAATAACGTGAGTGACGCAGCCCTGTAACGCAGGCAGCTGTCCGTCCTACCCACACACACACACACGAATCTCTGACACCCGCCACCTCACACGACCTCAAATCTCCTCTCTCCTCCTACAGCTGTCTTGTCTCACACAACAAAGACAAGAAGAAGAAGAAGAAGAAGAAGTCCCTCCCGCGCGCTGTCAAGACAAACCAGAGAGTTGTTCACAAAAATCTAAATAGACAGCACGTCAATAAAAACAAAAAGCTACATCACACAAGCCACACCCGGGAAAAATGCTTTACGTCCGGACGCATAAACAGAGTCCAGGACCAGACTATCACTCGCTGGCAAAATATGCCACAGTATTTAGTCCGAGGATCATTTTAAAGACACACACACACACACACACACACACAAACAAACACACACACACACACACACACACACACACACACACACACACACACACACACACACACACACACAAACACACACACACACACACACACACACACACACACGCCTCAGGAAGGCGTGGGTGTTGTTAGAGAGTCCTTTGGTAGCGACATGTGTGTGTTAAGACCCCTCCAGCGGGTGCCACTCACGCACATAATGTATTACCACACTCTTCCCTTGATCACTGAACTTCATTTCCCATCTTGGCAAGGTAGCGTCCGGAACGGACGAGCAATGGCTTCGTTCGTCACGCAGGATATGCGTGGAAACCACCTGACCCACATCTGTTCGTTGTTCAAGATTAGATGAATAAATAAATGGCCAATATAGACAAAAAATATTATCACAAACAAAAACACCTACACGCACAAAATAACAAACATATACACACTCACATATGCTCCAGAGGTCAGGTCAAAGGTCAGGTCAGGGGTCAGGTCAGACTCTCATACCCCAGGGTCATACTTGACGTACTCAAGGGTTAACTTACGTAATTAAAAGACCGTAATGAAGTGCGACGGACAATCATATGTACTCCAAAAATAGCAACGTCTTTTAGTGACCTTCTGCAGTGATTCTTAAAGAGACCAGATCAAAGGTCAGACCCAAAGGTCACGCCACCGTACTCGGGTGACCTTAAAGTGGAAACAGCAGAACATCGGGCGAAAAACATTTTTTTTTTCTTTTTCTTTTTTTGTCATCCGTCGAAATATGTACTGCCGTCCGTGGAACACGACCCGATGGACGTTCACGCGCGCAGCCAATAACCAAATCTAATTGTCATGCGTCTACCTACAGCACCTGGTCATTTGCATGCGTCCACCTACAGCACCTGGTCACTCGAATGCGTCTACCTACAGCACCTGGTCACTCGAATGCGTCTACCTACAGCACTTTCTCACTCGAATGCCTCTAACTACAGCACCTGGTCTCTCGAATGCGCCTACCTACAGCACCTGGTCACTCGAATGCCTCTACCTACAGCACCTGGTCTCTCGCATGCGCCTACCTACAGCACATGGTCTCTCGAATGCGCCTACCTACAGCACCTGGTCAGTCGAACTCACCGGCACGGCCCACGGATCACCTCCATCGCCCTTACCTGCAAAGAGAAAATATATCAATCGACCACAAAAAAAAAGAAAATATGTCTCAATGAAACACATGAATTATACTTTGAAAAAAAAAAAAGGAAATGTACTGTGAAGGTCTATTTGTTATATCTAGGAAGCTTTAGCCATACGTATATACTGACTCAGTCTTTCAGTATAACGAGAATATATCATTCGGTCCTAGAAGAGACGACGCCTTCCCCACGCCACCTGAGAATTTTGGGACAACAAACTCACTCCCTCGTTCACAAGGTGTGACCCCCTTGAACAGGAATGGGACGACCCTAGAGCATGACGCAACGACCCTTGAGCACGACGTGACGACCCCCGAGCAAGATGATGATACGACCCTGGAGCACGATGGCACGACTTATGACGACGGTACGCCTTTTGAGTACGGCCATTCTTGGATATGTCTGTACGTAAACTCCAGCTGGACACCAGCAACACCCACTCCTCCCCTGCAGTATATGCCAAGTGATACCCGCCCCTTCCCCACCAGGTCATCCGTCATCTTGTTATACATCCGGACCCGGTAGCCTAAGGCGGGATCGCCGAGGGGCGGACGAAAGAGGAGTCGGAGAGGATCCGGTTGGACGTGGCAGAGGAGGCGAACTCCTCGCCAAGTCCTGGCTTATCACTCCTTCGGGAAAGTTTGCGCAAGAGGGTTCCCCAAAAACACTCGCCCGGGATCGGGCGCGTCTTTGGCCACATATCACTCACACATAAATGGATTCGGTAAGTCTTGTGATGCATTCTATCCCCAGCCACCTTCCCCCCATCACACCCTGGGGTCGTACCGTCGCGCTCGAGGGTCGTTCCCTCGTGCGCGCGGTCGCGATCAACAAATACCTTCACTTGAAAAAAAAAAAAGAAAGAGATCGTGGAATCACTCACTCTAGTTCCCCTCCCTTTCAAAAACATCAACAACATATCTTCTAAATTCTCACCCGTGCCATGCCGACTGCCCCTTAATATTACCACACCTGCTCCATTACTGCCACCACCAACACCACACACACACACGGGAGCCACCTCTCACATCCGTGCCTACCCCACAGCGAGGACACGTTCGATCCACGCGACGCTGGGCATAACACATGGGCTAACGCTGACACGGGAATGTGTGTATCCAGGCCCATGCCATCGCCTCGTGTGATGGATGGCTACTTGCTGTCGTCAACGACCGTCACAAGTGTTGGCACTGCCGCCACAAGTGTTGGTACTGCCGCCACAAGTGTTGCCACTGCCGCCACAAGCACCACGAAGACGACGAGTAAGTGCCCACCAGCACTCGAGACCAGTGAAATGGCGACCCACTCTCATTAACTCCGCCAAGTTCTTATCACACAAGAAGAGGTGAGATAACCAGTGTCAAATCCTCGCTGTTTACCAGGGGCACACACACACACACACACACACACACACACACACACACACACACACACACACACACACACACCTGTGAAGACGGTCGGAATTCAGCCACACGACCCCGCCTGTGTGGGATGACACTATCTGGAGTCGCCAGGAAAAGTGAAGTGCGTCTTAATCCTAATTTCCCCTCGCAAGAATTCTAATGGATTAAATTCCCCTCTGCCACTGGGTCACGCATCTAAAACTTTTACCCCCACTCCATCGCAACAAAAAAAAATAAAATTCCTTTTTTCCTTCGGGTAAACGTAAATATATATATATTTTTTAACATCTTGTTTACTGGAGAAGATAAATCCTGGGGCATGGATGACATACACAACACATAACGTATACACTCAATTAAAAAGGTAAACATCGAGAATGGGTCTCCACTTCCTGACGTGTTTGCGCGAGACGAGAAAATGGAAAGGCACACAAAAGAAATAAAATGGAATAAACAGAGTGACATGTGAAATATGACGAAAACTACGAGGTATGGAAAACATGACGCTCGGGCGTCCGCGCCCTTGGCCAAATGACTGAAGGACGAGTCCATTCTTATGGGTGGCTCCGTTGGCCGTGTGGAGCCCACGTACACTCCGGTGTACGGCGGCTTACTGGCTGCACAATGGGGGAAGAAAAATTGGAGTTTCGGGGTTCGAATCCCCACTGGGTAAAAACCTATTTGGTACTGTACGTGAAGGGAACTTATTATTTTTTACACTCGCACGTACGTACGTGCTTGCTGTGTGTGTGTGTGTGTGTGTGTATGTATGTATGTGTGTGTGTGTGTGTGTGTGTGTGTGTGTGTGTGTGTGTGTGTGTGTGTGTGTGTGTGAGAGAGAGAGAGAGAGAGAGAGAGAGAGAGAGAGAGAGAGAGAGAGAGAGAGAGAGAGAGAGAGAGAGAGAGAGAGACTGACTGACTTACCCCAGATCGGGGTCAAATCCTCCTCCCCCACCCCTGCCTTCCCTCTACCCCCCCGGATGTTATCCCAACAATCATGGCCGACACCACGGATCTGGGACCTTATCTCCCACACTGGGACAAAAGGATCAGGGAACTTTTAAAAGGCAGATCTCCAGCAGTGACCGGGCCGGATTACCGAACTCACGCCGCGTCGCAGCTGGGAACCGTCATTCTCCACACTACGAAGCGCGGTGCTCTCGTGGCGCCACTTGATTCCGTCATCACTGACCATGAGGGTAAAATGACCCTTCAGTACAACGGTAATGACCCTTGAGCACAACGGCAACGACCCTTGAACACGACGGCAACGACCCTGGAGAACGAATGTAACGACCTTTTACCACAACGGCACCGACCCTTGAGAACGACTTAACGACCCTTAAGCATTACGTTAACGACCCTTCAGCACGACGGAAACGACCCGTGGGTCATGATGGCGTGACCTGAGTTTGAAGGGTCAACGTGTTCGAGACCCGTGACAAAATCCTGGGCTTGTAACATCATCAACCAAGTGTTTCATCTTCGCACTACACTACTGCAGTAACCATAACTACAGTAACTACACTGTGAGTGATTACGCAGGGACAGAAAATACACCAACATCAAGGGGGGCTACAAACGGTTAAAAAAAAAAAAACGGGACAGACGAACAACGGGGGGTAACAACAGTAGACAAAACAGAAGGCACCACACCGTTTGGACGACCCCCCACACCCCAACGGAGTCCAAACAGGAGACGGACCAACGTCTGGTCAACTGCAGTCGTACAGACGTGGAGCGCGCATCAACCCCCTCAAAGGGGGGAAGGGAGGCCAAGACTGGTCATTTATACCAACGGCCGGAGTGCCACGCCCGCCCTTCTGCTATTGATCAACTCCCCCTGGCATCCATCGCCTGTGCAAAACCCCCACAGGATTGCAAACAAAGCAGACTTGTATATCCCGTGGTTGGGGAGGGAGGGGAGGCCTGAGTGTTCAAGTTGAGAGGAAACACTGGCCATTACTCGCTACAAAGGGATTTCAGAGGCTTGCATTCAAAGCTCCGGAAAGAAAATATATAAATAACTTGAACTTTTGTACTTAAAATTGTAAGCGACCATCACTCGGTACACGAATGGCTTAACTTGAGCGGTGAGGGAATCATGCGTGAGTGTCTGGCTACAAGCCTGACAGACCTAGAGTGTATCCACAAAGTGCATCGTTCTGACCCAGTGTGGTGAGTGTGCTAGCCCGAGTGCCTTACCCAAAGCCCCGCTACTCACCACGGGCGCGTCGGCCGGGAAGCGGCAGGAGAGGCCGGGGACGTCACACTGACCTGGACCCGGGATGACCCATGCAACTTACATTTCCTGAACTTCATACGATCCTTTTAGCTTCAGAGTAAACACATTTAACCTTGGAATTGATGAAAGAAGCATACAACGCACCCTCTAACACCGCCAGAGCACCCTCCAACATCGCCACCGCACCCTCCAACACCGCCAACGCACCCTCCAACACCGCCAACGTGAAGACACACACAACAACTGAAACAAGAACACGGAAACATACCTCCACGAACACCACTCCCTCCAACAAACACGTCCCCTTCAATCACCAACACACACATCCCCAACCACCATTCCTAATCACCACCACTACCACCACCACCACTACAAAACCACCGCCCCACTACAATCACCACCACCACCGCACACACCGCCCCACTACAATCACCACCACCACCGCACACACCGCCCCTCCACCACCACGATCACCACTACCACAATCTTCATCACAAGCGACACTAGGCCGGGTTCCCTCTCTTCGTGGCATAAAACAAAATCTGCACCAAGCAATAACACGAGGTACGTGACGACCCGGGCCTTGACGGCATGCACAGTACAGCGGGAGTCGAAGCCTGGCTCATTACGGAAGCCCTGATGAGGATGACTCTCACCACCACCACCCCACCCCATCCCTGTACTTTCTGGGGAGAAACGAGAACAAAAAGGGGGAGAATACCTTCAGGTCCTTCGCCCCACCCCGCCCACCTGAGCCTCCCAGAAGGCCCTTGATGGGGAGTGCAGCTCCTTACAGCTCTACCTCAGCCTAACAGACCCTGGCAGCACCGACATACCAGCCTCTCCCGTCTGTGGCAAGAAGGACTTCATCGAGCTGGGTAATGTTCTCTATAACACACACACACACACACACACACACACACACACACACACACACACACTGAAATACACAGCAAGTGGAGACATTACTAATTCAGCTTTAGATGCATATTCAAAATGTTTGAAGGCCGCAGCATCACAACCCGGGGGGGGCAGTAGGGGTAAAAAAAAAAATCTTACTTCCAACTTAACAAACGTGCATAAATCATGGCTTCAGAAACGTTTGTTTTTTATCGCCGCTCGGAGAGAAACGTTTTCTAAGTGCCTGGGGGTCTCTCTCTCTCTCTCTCTCTCTCTCTCTCTCTCTCTCTCTCTCTCTCTCTCTCTCTCTCTCTCTCTCTCTCTCCCTGGGACGTATACGATCATCCTGGGACTACTACTTTCATATATGTCGGTGCGACCTTTACGCACGACGTCTTGCCCTTTAGATCAGAGCGTCGCGTTCCAGGATCGTACCGTCGCACTCAAGGATCGCTGCGTCGCGTTCAATGATCTTTACCGCCGCGCTCGATAACCGCAGCGTCGCGCTCATGCGTTTAAACTACAAATAAAGAAAAAAAAAATTTAATATTCTCTCTCGTTTTTTTTTATGAGAAAGTCATTTCATCGACGTTTAATTACATGACACAATGAAGTACGCGGAAAAGCTTTAAACGCCTGACAAGTCCTGGACGGCGTATGTAATTATCACCGAACGTTCTTGACAAGTTTCTAATTGCAAAAGAAAGCCATTACCGATGTGACAGTAACCCAATGAAGGCTTTTATAATAATCATCTTTCAAGTGTGATTACAACCCTCGTTACACACTCTCTCCAAAAAAAAAAAAAAAAAAACAAAGAAAAAAAAATAATGCTTCATTTAAATCATACTTCTCACCGCCTATCAGAAAACGGGACAATGCAATTGAGGAAATACTTGGGGGGGGGGGAGTCGTCAAATCGTTTATACAACCTGCGTAAGGCAACGGACGGCTACGTGAGGCAATGGAATGACACGCAATGGAATATTTGGAACACGAATATCGTCGTAGGTGAACATCCCCCCCCCCCCACTCCCCACCCCCCAAAAAATGCTTTTATACTCTGCTAAATCATTTACAAAGTAAAACAAAAGGAATGAGACTTGACGGCCAACAAAAGTGCGGGCTCCTTAAGGAGGGGGGGGGTCTTCACTACTCCTTATCCGAGACCTTCCCTGGTCGGAGGCTGGCTGGCTACCACGTGAGAGAGAGAGAGAGAGAGAGAGAGAGAGAGAGAGAGAGAGAGAGAGAGAGAGAGAGAGAGAGAGAGAGAGAGAGAGAGAGAGATCAAAGCAGAGGAACAGTGAGGGAGACGAGAGGAGGAGAGCGGGGGGAAGGCGTGGGGAGACGAGAGGAGGAGGGCGGGGGGAAGGCGTGGGGAGAAGCGCGGCGCACTGATTCCCCAAGGCTTCTGGTTGATGCCCCTTGAAAAAAAAAAAAAAAAGGTCGCCCACGAGTCTCTGGAAGCAATCTAAAGCGATGAACAGAAGTTACTGGGGCTGATACCACCATCTCGCCTCACCTACACCACCCCAGGACGGTGTCGGAGGTCTTCCACACAGTGTGAGTTCTGTTCACTCGGAGGTCTTCCACACAGTGTGAGTTCTGTTCACTCGGAGGTCTTCCACAGTGTGAGTTCTGTTTACTCGGAGGTCTTCCACACAGTGTGAGTTCTATTCACTCGGAGGTCTTCCACACAGTGTGAGTTCTGTTCACTACCGTCACTTAAAACTGTACAGCCAAGGTGTACACTTTGCTCATTATCTTAACTACAGTATATGTTCTACTATCAGGGAAAAATAGCCACAGCATTATCTCTACTCTTCATCGCTTTTTCTTATTATACTTTGTCGCTGTCTCCCGCGTTAGCGAGGTAGCGCAAGGAAACACGAAAGAATGGCCCAACCCACCCACGTACACATGTATATACATACACGTCCACACACAGCACATATACATATCTATACATCTCAACGTATACATATATATACACACACAGACATATACACATATACACATGTACACAATTCATACTGTCTGCCCTTATTCACTCCCGTCGCCACGCCACCACACAGGAAATGAAAAACCCCTCCCCCCGGATGTGTGCGAGGTAGCGCTAGGAAAAGACAACAAAGGCCACATTTGTGCACACTCAGTCTCTAGCTGTCATGTATAATGCACCGAAACCACAGCTCCCTTTCCACATCCAGGCCCCACAAAACTTTCCACGGTTTACCCCAGGCGCTTCATATACCCTGGTTCAATCCACTGACAGCAAGTCGACCCCGGTATACTATATCGTTCCACTTCACTCTTTTCCTTGCACGCCTTTAACCCTCCTGCATATTCAGGCCCCGATCACTCAAAATCTTTTTCACCCCATCTTTCCACCTCCAATTTGGTCTCCCACTTCTCCTCATTCCTTCCACCTCTGACACATATATCCTCTTTATCAATCTTTCCTCACTCATTCTCTCCATGTGACCAAACCATTTCAAAAAACCCTCCTCTGCTCTCTCAAACCACACTCTTATTATTACCACACATCTCTCTTACCCTTTCACTACTTACTCGATCAAACCACCTCACACCGCATATCGTCCTCAAACATCTCATTTCCAGCACATCCACCCTCCTCCGCACAACTCTATAGCCCACGCCTCGCAAACACATAACACTGTTGGAACCACTATTCCTTCAAACATACCCATTTTTGCTTTCCGAGATTAACTCTTCATCGCATCTACGGTATTAACTCTAATCACTATCATAACTACAGTATCAACTCTCCTCACGAGCGTAACTATGGCACCAGCTCCACTCACACTCGACAACTAGTTATCATCATAACTACATCGTTCTCTGCATCATCAGTCAGGGCGTCGGTTCTCTTCAACGGGAACCGACGAAAATCGCCAGGAATTGATCAAAATCCAGTGTGTAAGAAGGTCGCAAGACAGAGTAAAAGCAAGGAAGAGAAAAGAATTTCCTTGAAAATTAAGAATAATTCTAAGGAATTCTTCAAACATATACAACAAAAGATGGAAATGGACCATCACGAAACGAACATGACACACTAACTACTGACAACAAGGAAATGGCCACCACATTAAACCATTAACTCCGTACTCAGAACTGAAGAAACATTTCGAACATCGCAAACCAACGAAAATGTTTCAAGGATCGGATGAAGAACTGAAGGTGAGAGAAATACTATTCATATACCTCGAACAATCAAATTCTTAACAAATCTAACAGCCCAGATAACCCAGCTAAGATTTTCAAAGAAAAAAAGGTCAAGAGACACAGATGATATATACTCCATATCAAAACTATTAAACAAATCTCCATCGGGTGGCCAGATGCCAACTGACTGGAAACTAGCAAATGTTACTCTCTCTCTCTCTCTCTCTCTCTCTCTCTCTCTCTCTCTCTCTCTCTCTCAAGATCACAACATTAGACCGGACAACCAACACGGCTTTCAGCAAACTCAAGCCTGACAAACTTCCTCACTGACCTAACTGTTCAAACCCACTGTCACTGCGAATTATCAGCTCTTATTCACGGCGATATTCGCAGAATAGATATGATAACGCCCTCAGGACTGTTACCAAGTTCGATACATTTCGTTTGGAATAACCAAAATATCATAAGGGAAGTGACTTCGGTTGCTCGAAAGCTTTGCTTGAAACAAAAATATCGTATACGGTGCATACAGAAAACGCGGAGCTTCTGAGGAGAAATCATGAACCTATACCACATCTTCATCGGCCTAGCAGTGATATTTGAGATGTTCACAGGTCTTCAGCCGGACCAGCACACCCTGAAGGATATCACAAGCTCGCATCACAAGGTGTTCGAGGGGGCTACGTGCGCGTGTACCATCATACAGCTCGCAAGCAACATCCTGAGTTCGCTCGTCACCTGGAGGCCGTCGGGAAGGGCGTGGGGGATCATCTCTGTTCTGGTGGGCAGCGCGGGGAACGCCTTCTTCTACGTGGAGCTGAGCCGCCACTCCGACGCCGCCCTGGTCGCCTCCAGGATCACCTGGTTCCTGGGGAACATGGTGTTTAGGGAGGTAGGTCTGCAGGCTATGTACAGGAACCATTTCTCCGGCTCGGAGCAGATGGTTCTGAGAATGGCTCAGCAGACGGCAGCACTGTTCGCCAAGTGCATAGGCCATTACCTGCTCATATGGCTGTACCTGGATAAAGAGGAGGAATTCATACAAGGCCGGTGTCTCCTAATCATCCCAATCGTCGTCTACACCCTCACCTCCCTCCTGATGATCTTCCTCCTTTGGGATGAGTCCGTGCGAGAACACGAGAGCATCCACCTGGTGGAAATACCAGTCAGCTTCCTCCGACTGCGTAGGGAACTGTGGCTCTTCATGGTATCCCTGGCCTTCTTCAACGCTTCCAGCTTCATCTACAACGACTTCAAGATCATGTCGAGCGTCTTCGGCACGGACATCACGGCCATGATGTCCGGGCCGATAGTGGTCTATCCCTCTGCGTGCCTCGGTGTGATCGCCCTCGGCATCACCATCTTCTGTTACCGAAGGTCTTACTTCTGCCAGACCTCACAGCAGGGCATATACGTACTCTTCGCCATGCTCGTCCTTCGACTGGCGGTGTTCGTCAGCACCGATGTTCGCCTCCACTACTTCGGTCAGGTGAAGCATACGCTCTGGATCGAAGTCTGCTTCGAGATCTGCGTGAGGCTGGGTACCCTAGTGTACGGCATGCTGGCTATGGGGATACTGAACTCCTTCATCTAGGAGAGCGACCCGACGTCATCCGGGATCATGAACATCTTCGGCGTCCTAAGCAACGTCCTGCACATTGCCCTCAAGTTCTTCAATCAACACTTCGCTTCCCACGATGTCGACCTTCAGTGCGGCCTCCTCTTAACCTCCTTCTGCTTCATGATAACGTCACTGATCCAGACTCCGTCAACCCTATTTCCAAGTCAGTCCGAAGAAGCGAAGGAATCGCCCGGGACAACGACAACCCACTAGATGGAAATTCAACTCCTCCTCCCTCTTCGAACGTACTATAGGGAGGCCCACAATATACGGTGGGCAATCGAAAAGATGCTCCCACAAATCAAGGGATAGAGGACTCCTGGTGAGATCTGGATCAAGGTCAAATACATGAAAGGGGATCCCTTCGTTGATGTGAGGACAGGCGCAGACACCACCACCCTGGAAAAGATTCGCCTTCCACTGGAAGACTACATGCAGAGTATTGCAGAACTGGATGACCAGTGTTTGTTCAAGTCAAAGCGTGACGTGCGAGCCTGCCACAAGACCCTGTGACAGCAAGGTTGTTCCTCCACTGTGTCAAATCAGGAAGTATCAACTTGCACGTTCAACACATTGCCGTCGAGTTGACCTTCGCCTGAACCAAATGGATTCGAAGGAACATCTCCCAGCAGTGATGATGCAGGATGCTCGCAGAAACCTGACACAAGAAAATGCTTCTGGAAAACGGAAAGGCTGGTGACCACCAGCCTTGCTTCCATTCTCTCAGTGCCCAAATCTTTTACTGCATCTCTTTTAAACCTTGTTTATTTTACTCTAACATTATAGAGAGCACAAGACTGTTTTACACGAACACTAACTGCATCTAGCCAAGCTTCATGTTTCCATCCTTTATCCAGATGGTCTTTCCGTTACTACAACATTTTGCGCTCTTACAGAAACCCCCCACAGGTTCCTCTGACTTTCCAGAGACACATCTGTGGTCCTAGATTAATATAAAATTCCACTTAAAGGTACTCGTTCTTCAACTACCATCATCATCATCTCGCACACTGTCACTAAGCTTCAAACATCTATGGACCAAGCAAGAGACTAAACATCCGGAAGTTGTGAAAAAAAAAAGAATACATTACAGGCGAAGGCCGACCTTGATTTTTTTTTCTTCAACGCAAGGGATACCAACACTATATCCTTATCTTCGCTATATCCTTATCTTCACTATATCCTTATCTTCACTACGCCGGGCCGGCCGTGAACTCACCTGGCATCTCTTTGTGTGCACTTTACTCGCCTCCACTACAAACTCATATGCACATCCCTTTATCTTCAAGCTAAGTTCATGGCCGGCCAGAGGCAGGCTTTGAACCTTTCACACACACACACACACACACACACAGACCAACACAGCGATTTGACGATCAGTGCAACATAAAGAAAAAAAAAAAGAGACAGAAACCCTACTTACAAACTACAGGACGGGAATATACAGAACTTTGGTTAATGTACGAGCATTACATGAATGAGACTTCCTTCCCTTCACTCACAAGCCCAACGAGGGGCGGACCATGTCTATGGAACATAAAAGTGGAAGTCTAGTCTTTGTATCCAGGCCCTTTTCTAAGCTCCAGAAGAAAGGCCTTCCTTACATATACACTCCTTCCTCCATCCCCCGCCCGCCGCTTACACAAGAATTATTGACCAACAGCCGGGGCCCGACGTCCTGCATTCACGTAAACCCACAACAACCCACAACAACAACAATTCAGGCTCGACAACAGAGAACCTACATCATCTTCCATCTCTTCCAAACACACCACGATCAACACACCAAGGACTTAATCTTTTAATGTGGCTATTCAATGAAGCCTCTCCCCGATACCCGTCTCTTCAAAAAGCAGTGCTTGGCAAGAAGGACTTGGTGGAAGGTAATCATCGACTTACATACGTATGCCTAAAAATGGTGTACCTTACTGTATACGTATACTTTACGATGGTTTACGTTATCTTACGCACAACCTACCCACGGTTTCGAAGGTCTTCTATCCCTACAGTTGGGTCTGGGACCTTACCTTACCTTACGTATACCTTACGATGGTTTGGGAGGTCTTCTACCCACTGCAGGTGGGTATGAGACCCTACCTTACCTTACGTATACCTTACGATGGTTTGGGAGGTCTTCTACCCACTGCAGGTGGGTATGAGACCTTACCTTACCTAACGTATACCTTACGATCGTTTGGGAAGTCTTCTACCCACTGCAGGTGGGTATGAGACCCTACCTTACCTTACGGTATACTTACAATGCTTTGGGAGGTCTTCTACCCACTGAAGGTGGGTATGAGACCCTACCTTACCTTATGTATACCTTACGATGGATTGGAAGGTCTTCTACTCCCCCCCCCCTCCATAACTGGGCCTGATACCTTATCTTTCGTACATCTGACGGTGATGTGGCACTTTAACTCATACGAAGAAATACTGCAAATAAACTGCAGAAGAGTGCGTGCGTGCATGTAAGCAACGGCGAGCACAATTACACGCACTACAGGCTTGAGGACAACTTGAGGGGGTGGGGTGGTGCTTGCTTGACATGCCTCGAGCCTCAGAGACCTCTACCCTGAAGGAGGGTGTAAGTCGCCTCCTGGCGGTGGGTCTGGAGCTCCTCCTGAAGAAAGGTCCAGGGAGCCTTATGAGACAGAGTGAAGGAGAGTCTAGGGTGGGGGGGGCCTTCCTGAGGAAGGATCTACGGCGTCTCCTACAGGAAATCATAGAGCCCCTCCTTCAGGAGAGTCTAGGGCACCTACTCATGAATGGTGCAGGTGCTTCCTGGAGGAGGTTCTATATTCCTTCATAAATTAGGTGTGAGTGCCTCATTATGAAGAAGCCTGAGCTCATTCCTGCAGAAGGGGCGCGCAACACGCACGCAATAACTTTGCTGCAAAAATCTCACTCTTTTAATTTCCCACTTTCCCAGCGTCGGCAGGCGCTGCCTTATTGCACTACACGCACGGTCCATTCTGCAATACGCTGCTCCCGTGCAAGACCTGTCCAGTGGCGGACTTCAAAATGTCTTGGGATACGCCTAGATGGAGCTGTGCTGAGACTTCTACCTCGACAGGTTGGGAAAGAGGGATGGGCAATCGCTTCCACCGGCAGTGTACCGGGACTTTAAGAGCCCTCTGTCTCTGTACCGGGACTTTGGGACTTCAAGCATGTCCCAAGAGCTTTGTCCGCTCATGGGCAACCATGGAACACATACAGAGAGAAGCAAGGAAAATAGCACTTGTTTGTTTCTTAAACATCAAGGACTGGTATATGACACTCTATCTGGGGGTACATCTCTGTATAGCACGTACGCAATCCAATCACAAGCGCGCATACAGACATGCCTGCGCGCATACCCCGGACCAACCACATACGCATATAACAACCGAGGTAAACACAATCTGAATCCTTTATCCCCTGGCCATGTGAACGCAGGCGTAAAGGAAAACACTGAGTTTCCCCACTAAAATATTCACCAGAGCAGAGCATGCTGCGAGGAGAGAAAAGCGAGAGAGGAGAAAAAAAAAGAGAAAGAAATACAGTTTCCGAGGCCAGTGTGTGTGTGTGTGTGTGTGTGTGTGTACGTGCGCGCGCGCGCTTTCCCTGCCAACGAGAGGCAACGCACTTTGAGGTAGAAGAGGCTGGAGAGGCCTAGTTCTATTGACCATCGGCTTCTACAGGAGAGGTAGAGAGAATAGCTACTCACTTCTACCTCTTACCCACTGAAGAAGAGGTGGACTGAATATATCTACCTCTACCTCTCACCCACTGAAGAAGAGGCGGACTGAATATATCTACCTCTACCTCTCACCCACTGAAGAAGCGGTTGAGAAAAGTTCTACTCCTACTATCTACCACTAACGAGCCTCAGAGAGGCAGTTCTACCTTCGACCAGGAGCCACAGAACCAACTCTCCGCCAGCCATCTCACCCCTGTGAACCTGCCCACTCTCATTCACGCCCCACCAACGACGACCACATTGTCAATACACCACACAACGATAAGCCAGCGAACACACCATCATCCCAGGAGACACGAGGACTTCACCGAGGAGCTGTCCTCGCTTCGATAAACACAAGTAATACCGCGAGAAGCCATCTCGCGTCCCTCTCAAACCCACAGCAATACTTCTCGAGGGAGGACCGACCTTCCACCACACCTGCAAATCCACCTCTTGTATCTTCCCCCCCCCTCACCATAAGGTGGACACAAGGTCCTCACGACGCATCCTCACCTACACACCCTGCCTACACCGACACACACACACACACACACACACACACCGAGGGAAAACTGTGGTTATTCATTAGCATTCACCGGACACTAGAAAATCCCCTGCAGGCCTTTCTATACACGGGGGCCCAACGCGTGGCACCTTACTAACTCAGGCGCCACCGCCGCTGCTCCGGCGATGAGGCCCAACTGGCATACTGATAATTACGGTCACAACATACCCGCAGCCACTTAGCGCGTGACTCCTGCGGCTAATTAGCTTCTTACTAATGAAAGACAGACTTAGAAACAGAGGGGGAGGGAGGGGGGATATATATACGTGGGGTTATGCTATGTTTTCTCGCCTCTCAAATACACAGTTTCTCACAGAAATCTTTTTTTTTTTTTTTTTGGCTACGGGAAGATGCCTAGCCTCCGTCGCGTCATTAGCATTAACGAGGCTTGAATACGAGTCTGCAACAAGACGTTGCTGATTACGCAACCCGCCCGCATGACAAAAATCCCCGATGCATTACACATGCTTATTAATACACGCTGTAAAACAAGCAGAGAGAGAGAGAGAGAGAGAGAGAGAGAGAGAGAGAGAGCTACTCCAGCACAGAAATTCCTAAGCGAGTCGTGTCGCCGGCCCTGCGAGACCAATAAGCCAGGGACGATATCGGAGGACGAGCCGTCCCGAAGCGGGTGGATACCTGAGGAGAGGAGACCGTCCTCCCAGACCTCACCAACCCCACAACAGGCTCTCCCTCACCTCCCTCCCTCACCCCCGCTACCACGGAGCCAATACAAACACCAACACCCACACACACACACCGACCCACCCACCCACACACATACACACACACCCATCCAATACATTCCTCGTGTCTTGAGAGACCGATATATAAGAGGCCTGTAAAATCTGTGGCGGCATCCTCCCCAAACACACACACAAACACACACACACTGCAGAAAGACGTCTTTCCTGAACCCCCCCTCCCCCCAAACTCACGCCGTAATAGCCCACCTGGCCTAAGGGACTCCCGGTTCCCTAACCTTTCACTCGTCCCAAAGACTATACAAGTAGGGGGGGGGGGGGGGGGGTGTTACCTTTTGAGGGCTTTCACGCGAAGCAACGGAGGATGGAGACATTTACACACACACACACACACACTTCCCACACCATATTCTCTCTCTCTCTCTCTCTCTCTCTCTCTCTCTCTCTCTCTCTCTCTCTCTACCTTTTAACCCTTCTCCCTACCTCTACCTCTCCCTCTCTCTCCCTAACTAAGAGGTTAGCCCTCAAAGCCCAGCCGATGGGGATTTTCAAACAGGGCTTTTCAAAGAGTGGGAACCCCCTCCTGGGGTTCCTTGAAAGGGGCCAGAAGTTCATTCGAGGCCCTGCTACCAGACTACTTCCCGCGCTCCTCGTCCAGGAGAGACGACCGTGGACACCACAGAAGGATCCAGGGCTCGAGACGACGACGGGGCACCACAGAAGGACCCAGGGACTCGGGAAGACGACGACGGGGCACCACAGAAGGACCCACGGCTCGAGACGACGACGGGGCACCACAGAAGGACCCAGGGCTCGAGACCACGACGGGGCACCACAGAAGGACCCAGGGACTCGGGGGAACGACGCGCTTGGCACCACAGCAGAAGCCAGCACCCGGGAGGACATGGCTGGCACCACATGGGAGGGCCATGGACAGAGCTGAAGAGAGAAAGGTGCGACGGGGGTTCTAAAGGAAGCAAAAAGCACACGGCGGACCATGGTACTGTAGGAAGGGCGGGCCAAGAGCAAAAATACCTCAAGACATTTCATGTTGTGAAAACCTAACCTCAAATCTTAGTGGGGTAAAAAGAAAAAAAAAAAAAAAACGGATACATAAGCACACAAAAAGCTGTTCGCGGCTTACCGTCCAAGCTAAGCTTTAGCAGGAGAGCTTAACCGTACAGAACACTACGGTGGATGAGTAACACAGCTCTACAAGGCTTATTGTTTGAGCTAAGCTTTAGCAGGAGAGCTCAGCCGACATCAAAGCCTTGGGGCAGCGGTGCAGCAGTACGGGCGCGGCTGGGAAAAGTTCTTTGTCTCATCAAAATCTAACAAACTTAATTCAATTTCCATTAATTCAAGTGAATAATCTGTTTATACACATAAAACGAACACCTTTCATCTACAGTTAAGATATGAATAAAAAAGTTTTTTTTTTCCTTCGTGTCTCGTAAAGCAAATCACTGAAACAACAGACGTGGAAGCCAATGCCCTTAACTCGTTACGGACTTAATAAACTAAGTTTGCTAAGTTCTGT
Organism: Panulirus ornatus; assembly: GCF_036320965.1. Classification (NCBI taxonomy): domain Eukaryota; kingdom Metazoa; phylum Arthropoda; class Malacostraca; order Decapoda; family Palinuridae; genus Panulirus; species Panulirus ornatus. The sequence goes on along the minus strand of NC_092259.1, from coordinate 11,606,974 downwards.
CTCACTGATTTCCAGGTCCCAGGTTCTCTTTTAATGATCTGTACGCCCAAGGATTCTCTACGCGATTTCTATGTCCAGTCCTCTCTGACTCATCTCTAGGTCCAAGTTTTCTCTCAATCATTTCTATGTCTAAGTTCTCCCTTGTTCAACTCTATGTCCCGATCCTCTCTCACTCATCTCTATGCCCAAGTTCATCCCTCACTCATCTCTATGCCAGGATATGAGGCCCCCTGAGGCCCGAGGAGGTCGGTTCCCTGCAGTGCACGTCCCCGGCTCGAGTAAATATTTATTGCCATCGAATGAAACAAACAGTAATATCCGCGAGGCCAAACACTGAGAGCCCCCTGAGGAATTATCACGACTCTATCCTCATCCGGGCGGCGGATGGCCTTGAGAATCCTCGCTCTCGCATCGTTCCGCTGTGGGGCGCTGCGATCGGGTCAGGTCAGGCCGAAGGCCATCCTCACTACACACACACACACACACACACACACACAAGGAACAAACAATAATGATAATAAGGATGACTTTCTCTCCCCTCTCAAGTTACCTTCCTCCATCCTTTACCTGCGCCGCTCATTGCATGCCACTTTCCCCCACTTACACTCTCTCTCTCTCTCTCTCTCTCTCTCTCTCTCTCTCTCTCTCTCTCTCTCTCTCTCTCTCCCTTTTTATCTCCTCCCACCCTCCCTCTTTCCTTCCCAGATAACAGATATCAGCACCCACCACCAACCAACTCCCCAACCCACAAACATCTTGCTCCTCACCCCCTCCCTCCAAAAGAACATGCACACATCCCCCTCCCCCAGGCTATCCATCTCTCGTGCACACACCAAGAAGAGAGAGAGAGAGAGAGAGAGAGAGAGAGAGAGAGAGAGAGAGAGAGAGAGAGAGAGAGAGAGAGAGAATATATATATATATATATACATCATCACGGCTGCTGCAGGAAACTGATAAACATGACGGACCGGAATGTTTAAAAGGGGCCGGACTCCCGGTCTAGCAGGAGGCCCACGAGAAGGCAAACCCTGAACCACTGGAAACTGAAGAAAGACTCTTTAAAGATGTGCAGACGACGTCTCTCACTCTTACAAGTAGTGCATCTCGTATAAGCAAAACTCCCCCCAAAAATCTCAGCCCCTGATCTGGATGAACATGTCTGTCATCACAACCCAAAACATTCTTCCCCCTTTTGAGGAAACGCCGACATCCGACCACAGCCGAGGTCTCTCCTCATGGAAGGCATGTTTGACCCCCTAAAGTTCGGCAGAAAACGTTCCCTCAATCTGTTCCTAATCCTTTATCAAAGTCTCTCCCTGGCTTTCGCCGTCCACTGCCCCAAATCCTGATGTCCTGGTGACCTAGCTAACAAATCAGCTCATAAAAGCTTCGCCTCAATCACTTAACTGGGGGAATTCATTCATCCATCGGTCGACCACCACCACTACCTCCATCACCCTCTACAAATACATCAACTAATTTCATAGCACAAGTTTATACCATGACCATTCAGCATCTCCTCCGCACCACATTCATATAACTTCGGCTAAGTTCCGGATAACTCAGGGCAAAAACCTTTTCGCACTGCCCTGAATACCACTTGAAGTTTTTTTTCTTTCTTTTTTTTCCCCCCCGGAAAGTTTGGCATCAGGCTTTTCTGGGCAAACTTCTCTCACACGGACTTCCTCCACTCACTCACCTCCTGGATCCCTTCCTCTCTCTCTCTCTCTCTCTCTCTCTCTCTCTCTCTCTCTCTCTCTCTCTCTCTCTCTCTCTCTCTCTCCATCCCAACGAAAGAATTTCACGAGTTGAACCCACGATACAATGATCATTCTCGATGCACTATACGGAGGCATTCAAACAGCACCAGACCATCTGGTCCCTTGAGGTTCTGCCTGCGACAGCGGAAGATATACCGGTACACATACAGACAGCAGTGAATGGGTTCTTACATGTCTCGCGTCCAACTCTCCCCCCACCCACCCTTCGCTATCTTCTACTGCTCAAGCAAACAGGTTTAATCACATTCAGTCAATTACCTGTCCGAGGCTTCCCCCCTGTCCTCCAATAAACAAGCCACAGGCGAGACGCCAATACATCATCACATCGACAAGCAATCGAGTGATGGGCTCCAGGCACACACACACACACACACACACACACACACACACCTTAACAAACTCGATCATCCGTCATCTTCGTCTTCCACTGATGGCGAGAGAGAGAGAGAGAGAGAGAGAGAGAGAGAGAGAGAGAGAGAGAGAGAGAGAGAGAGAGAGAGAGCGGGGATGGGAGGGAAAGTGGGGCAGCAAGTGCCTTAGGGAAAGGCCTTATCACCCACGACCAATTCCTACTCCTGTTAACCGTTAATTAACGGAGAGATAAGAGAAGGGCGGCGACGCACAACGGCAGTGTGGGGGGGAGGAGGAGGGGGGTGGGGGGTAGTAACGGGATGACGGCCTGCACGCAACAGGAGGGAGGGAGGGGGAGGTAATGGGGGGGTAGGGGGGGAGGAAGCTATGAGCGGTATCAATAACACACCTGAGAGACGGAACTCCATACGGTCGGTGATCCTGGCTATTACCCACCCAGGAAGGAGCCTTCCCGCGTGTATATAAGCTAACATCCACAGCCAAAACCTTACTTTTTCCCCCTCTTGTTTGCCGGATGATGATGATGATGCGACGACGGGCCAGAGAGAGAGAGAGAGAGAGAGAGAGAGAGAGAGAGAGAGAGAGAGAGAGAGAGAGAGAGAGAGAGGGTGCAAAGGAGGGTGAGGGAGGGGAGTGGAGGTGATGACGCTGTGTGTGTATAGATATATGTATACGTTGAGATGTATAGGTATGTATATGTGCGCGTGTGGACGTGTATGTATATACATGTGTATGTGGGTGGGTTGGGCCATTCTTTCGTCTGTTTCCTTGCGCTACCTCGCTAACGCGGGAGACAGCGACAAAATATAATAAATAAATAAATAAATACATATATATATAACGTTTCATCTTTCGTAGACGCCTCTTCAAGGACATCCAGACTTATATAAGAGCAGGTCACTCCTCACCTGGCTGATCATCTCTTGTTAAGTCTCTCTCTCTGAAGATGGCTTTCTGTGAGAGGCGAAACATTTAAGAAACAATGCTCGAAAACTCTCACTCACCACACAAACACACACACACACACACACACACACACACATCCACACCCACACACCCACACCCACACACACATCCACACCCACACCCACACCCACACACCCACACACAGAGTTCATCTCCCACTATCTCTCATGGTGCAATATTCATATCCCCTCCCACATTACTCTCCCTTCCTTGGGAAAGATGAATTACACGAGCGCGTCTCATTCCCACACACCCTTTTCCCTCCCTCCTTCCCCCGGCTACTAAATTCACGCGGACCAAACCAAGTCTTTTCTCTCTTGCTGCTTCTTCATCAACCCCACACACACACACACACACACACACACACACACATAAGGGGGAGCGAGGGACAGACAGGGAGGGAGAGGAACGCCCTCAACACAAACTGTATTTCCCTGGCGTCCAACGGCAGGAAGAGGGAGAGGGAGAGAGGGAGAGGAAAGGAGCAAGGGTGGCCTCCTCCCTTCGGACAAAACCGGGATTACAGAGGTCCAATGTCGGGCCTGGGCCAGTAAAAGCTGACCAGCTGCGCTGAATGAAGGGCCCAGGAGTCCACTCTGGGATATGAGAGGCCGCGCTCACGGGCACGGAGGAGGCGGGTGCTCCTTCGTCAGGAGTCCTGGTGTACGGCCGTTGAGGAGGAGGAGGAGGAGGAGGAGGAGGAGGAGGAGGAGGAGGAGGAGGAGGAAGGAGGAGGAGGAGGAGGAGGACGAGCAGGAGGAGGAGGAGGAAGGAGGAGACGGATGGCCATCAGCAGGAGCAGCAGGAGAAGAAAGAGTAGGAGTGAAGTGAAGAGAAAAAAAATAACTGGCTGAAGAAAAACCTGAATAGATAGCGGCGTCCCGTGCCTATCCCTGGAGGGGATGAGGAGGAAGGTCTTATTGTTCACTGGTGCCTCACCACACGCTGCCTCGCTCCTCCTGGTGCCTCACCACACGCTGCCTCGCTCCTCCTGGTGCCTCACCACACGCCGCCTCGCTCCTCCTGGTGCCTCACCAAACACTGCATCGCTCCTCCTGGTGCCCCACCACACTGCCTCACTCCTCCTGGTGCCTCACCACACACTGCCTCGCTCCTCCTGGTGCCTCAACACACGCTGCCTCGCTCCTCCTGGTGCTTCACCACACACTGCCTCGCTCCTCCTGGTGCCTCACTATTCCTTGTGCCTAACATCCGCCTGATGCCTCACGCCTCTAGTGCCTCATCTCCCTTGTGGTGCCTCATCCCGTTCGAGCTTCAGACCCCCCCTCTTCCCCCTACCCACGGTGTAAATAACATAACAGCATTTAAGTCCCTCCAGGACCTTATCGCTGGCAGAGAAGAAAACTTAAGAGTCCAGGTGACGGGAGAGAGAGAGAGAGAGAGAGAGAGAGAGAGAGAGAGAGAGAGAGAGAGAGAGAGAGAGAGAGATCAATTCAGGCCACGTGTCACACGAGCCCTCGGCTTGACATCAGCTTGTCAAACTTGTGCCATCGATCAAAATGTGTTTTTTTCATTATTATTATTATTATTATCATTATCATCATTATCCTCCCAATACACACAGGCCTGCAGTCCCCATCCCCTATCCCCCACACCCCCACCAACCGTCGTAAATAATGGACTACATGATGGAGGTGATCAAAAAAGTAAATGTATATGCTTTCGCTTCCAATTCCACTTAACATGCAATTTATATGACGTACATTTTTGCCGTTTAAAAACATCTGCGTTGCATTATTAGCTCGTCCTTCGTCGGCCAGCGCCAGAGAGGTTTAGATACCTTTTTTTTTATATTATCTTTTTTTTCAAACATCTGACGTTCGAGGCCAAACATATATGATATACAACATATAGAAAAAAAAAACAGGGTTCTGACGCAGGCCAGCACGACCTTACAGTAAGACCAGAATCGTTTCATGAAATTCGCGGCAGCGAATAATACATGCATATATATATAAATATATATATATATATATATATATATATATATATATATATATATATATAGAGAGAGAGAGAGAGAGAGAGAGAGAGAGAGAGAGAGAGAGAGAGAGAGAGAGAGAGAGAGAGAGAGAGACCGCCTATATATATACCACTGAAGTCTCGAACTTTTCAACCAGCCTCCATAACACCAAACCAAACAGAGGGACGCCACAATCAACTCTCTCGAAGGGACAGCGCCTCCACCACGAGCCTCCGGAAGGCCCTCCTCCCTACACTACCCCCAACACATTAGTCCAATACCAGAACAGTCTGGTGGAGCAATTTAGGCAATGCCACGAACACGTAACAGACCCGAGAAAATAACGACGAACGCTTGTAACGAGCGGGTTAACATGGACAGTGCGTAATTAATTCTCAAGGACAATTACGAGTAATTAGCGCGCGTAATATTTACGCGTGAAATGATATGGAGGTATTTCAGCTCTACACACAGGGGCGTTAAACACACTGGTTAACGAAGACACTCGACCTGATCGACAGCGTAGGACAAGTTCGGCCATCCCCGAGGTAGACCCCCAGTAACACTTTATGGACACACGACACATCTTCAGCCTTGCCAAAACATAACTCGGACACCACAACACGCCGGAGGGGACTGCCTGCGCCAGACACACCAGCAAACATGTAGGTACCAGAGAATACTGTTATAAACCTATACGGTAATACAGGTAAGAGGTGCTTTCACCTTACGTATGTATGCCCTACCATTGGTTTCGGAGGTCTTCTACCCCCCCCCCCCCCAGCTGGGTCCGGGACCTTCACCTTACCTTACGTATACCTTACGATGGTTTGGGAGGTCTTCTACCCCCCACAAGTGGGTCCGGGACCTTATCTTACCTTACGTATACCTTACGATGGTTTGGGAGGTCTTCTACCCCCCACAAGTGGGTCCGGGACCTCACCTTACCTTACGTATACCTTACGATGGTTTGGGAGGTCTTCCACCCCTACAGCTGGGTCTGGGACCAAGCTACTGTGTTGTTCTTTCGCTCAGCCAGGCTGTTGGAGGCTGCGTCCAGTAGACCCGACACAGCACCCAAGTCCAAAAGGAAACAAAATCTCACCAAATCTCACATTCCACTGTGACAACACTTCCGAGACTTGCCAATGTTAGGGCGGGGGACATCACCATCACCACAGGTGAGGAGTTCAAGGCGAAGTGTATACACCAGCAGGCGAGGCAACACATCCTACCCAAAACTCGCAACTGTGATCGAGGAAACACTCCAGACACTCTCTGGTCCACGCGAGCAAGACGCTATCCACAGTGCACGTCACGCCAGACTCAATAACAAAACAAGGGCCACGTCACGCCGTCAATGCACTTGAGAAAGGACTCCAATGGAGAGGGACAGACCCAACACAATATACACTCCAGAGTGCCGGTTGTGTGGACGACCAGAGTCGAGGAAGGAAGACGAAAATAATAACCACGGAGGACTGGGGAGGGGACGCGCGAAATACTGCAGACGACGCTGCAGGTGGAGGACCTGGCGAATAAACTGATAGCCACACACACACAAAACTTACATATTATATTCCCCACCAGCAAGGGTGTGTGTCCTCTCCACCCCCAGCGGGAGGAAGAAAAGCCCTAATAGTGCTAACTCGTCCAGGGTCAGAAATAAAGGCCCTAGGGAACGGCGGGGAGGAGGGGACCCAAGCCACTGATACCAGAGTATCAGGAAGTGAGGAGGGTCCCCTAGGGGCCATGATTTCCGAGCACCGAGGGGGGCCCAATGGCGGCCCCAAAGACCCTGATACTAGGAGAACATGGGAGGGTGGGGAGTCCACTGCTTCGATAAAGACGCGGAACGCTTTGGAAAAAGGGAGAAGGGAGCCCCCTGAAGCCCTGACACCCAAGCATCAGGTAAGGGCAAAGGGGGACGGCCCTCAAGCCCAGGCCGGGGAAGGGAAGGGGGGAAGCGGGAGGCGTAAAGGCCCTGACACCCGAGACTACCTCCCTCCCCACACCAGAACTCGACGGTCTTCGTCGTATCTTATGTCGCGGGCGGCAGCGCAAAGTTAGGAGCCGTCACACGCCCTAGACAGGGACCACTCGTAACACCTCCTCCTCACCGCTGGCTCTCAGCCAGGGGCAGGGAGGAGGAGGAGGGGGAGCAGCAGCAGTAATAAGAGAGGACACCGCGAGTTAGGCGAACGTGTGGTAAAAGCGGCGGTCTTACCTTACATCGGTTATGGGTGTGGGAGCGGCAGAGAGAGAGAGAGAGAGAGAGAGAGAGAGAGAGAGAGAGAGAGAGAGAGAGAGAGAGTAATTTTTTCATATATACCACCGTGCTGTTCGGTTAGGTTCCCCCCCCCCCATCCCCGTATCTCAAGAGAGAGAGAGAGAGATAGAGAGAGAGAGAGAGGGTGGGGGGTAAATGGTCTCCCAACCCACCAGAGACGCTGCATCATCCCCTATCGTCCCCAAGATCTTCCTAATACCACAACCACCTCGGCACCAAAATCACATCGCCCCGGTCCTTATTCCCACACATGGGGGGCTTGCACGCTGAAGGAGAAGGCTGTGCGCTGGGACAGATCTCTCTCTCTCTCTCTCTCTCTCTCTCTCTCTCTCTCTCTCTCTCTCTCTCTCTCTCTCTCTCTCTCTCTCTCATACGCCATCAAGCAAGTCCAGGATGAACGGCGTACGACTTCAGCCTGCGAAATTCACAACCATTTCCCTTCCTTTCGCGCGCACACACTGTGCAGAAGTCTAGCTATCCAAATTTTTTCCACAGCCACAGTTGCCATTCTTCAGTACGAGTTTCGGTGAGGTGACGCGCACGCGCGCACACAACACCACGCCTCCCAGTCAGGGGTGGGGGACCTGAATACCTGGGATCCTAGTGATCCTCGCTGTTTTGCATATCTGAGAAAATGTTTAGGGAGTTTACGCGCGGAGTTCAGTGATCCGGACGGACGTGCGATGGACGCTACGCGACTGTCGGTTTCTGGCAATACAAGTGCGTCCCGTGCTACCTTTAGTCCCTCCGGGATGCCTGAAGAACACCGTGAAGAACAACCTGAAGAAGACACTGAAGAAGACTTTCAAGAGAGGATCACTTTCATTTCCCTTGCCGTCGTAGGTCAATCCTGAGTAATGTGGCCCCATTCTAAATCTGACTGGAACGAATACATTTCCTCCAGGGAGGGGCGTCTTTCGTCCCGGCGGAGGGGGACTCCTTTCGTCCCGGCGAGGGACTCCTTTCGTCCCGGTGGGGGACTCCTTTCGTCCCGGCGGGGGACTCCTTTCGTCCCCGGCGGGGGACTCTCTTTCTTCCTGGCGGGGGACTTCTGTTCCTTCATCCGTCCCTGATCCCTGAGCGCGTTGGTCTCTGAGGCGTATATCATGGACTGTGCGGGGGAGGAGGGACCTTGCTAGCTGAGCTAAGGGTATCGAGAACGCTCCCCCGCCTTTCGCGCGCGAGTCGGGGGGCGCGCGCTCTGCGTGGTAACACATCTATCTTTTGTCTGGAGGTAACCGGCGGAACATCTGTCAGTGACGGTGCCTACATTCATCTTCAAGCGTGTGTGTGTGTGTGTGTGTGTGTGTGTGTGTGTGTGTGTGTCAAAGGTCCAGTAATAAAGGGAGAGGTGTGAGAGAGGTGTACCAAGACCCCGATGCGACCAAACTTCATTACGGAGTTCACTCTCCCTTCCCGAGGATTACATTTTGCTGGCGTTCTTACCGACCCTGGAAAAAGAGAGAGAGAGAGAGAGAGAGAGAGAGAGAGAGAGAGAGAGAGAGAGAGAGAGAGAGGAAGGATTCCATTACGGCTGGCGGACACCTGCCTTGAAGCAAGGTACCAGGCCGCGGGGGAGGCGAGGAAGGGGAGAGCAAGACAGACGACACTGCCACCGAGAAACACGAGAGACAAGAACATGAGGAGAGAGAGGGTGTGGCGACGGTTGAGCTACTGTGTTACTACTGCCAGTCACGGCCCGATATCCTCCTCCTCCTCCAGGGAATCAGGGTAAACCGGAGGAGGAAATACGCCGGCAGTCCACAGAGCGGAGGGGGGGAAAAATGGATAGCAGGGATGAAGGGGGTAAAGGGTATGACCCAGAACAAGAGCGACAGTGAGGCCACAGAAGGCAAGCCGAACGAGGAAGAAGAGCAACAGGGAGAAGAAGAGAGAAGGGAGGGCGACGGTTGCCCAGAGAGGCATGGGGAGTGAGGGAAGGGGGGGATGGGGAGTGAGAGGAGAGAGGTAAGTTGGGGGTTGGGGGGAACGGCAGGAGGTGGGAAGTTTGGGAGATAATGATGAAGACAAAACTTCCCTCTCTCCGTCGCTCCCAGGGACGGCAACAGTCAACAACGGGGAGAGGTTCTGCTCCCGCTCTCCCACGGACGGCAACAGTCAACAACGGGGAGAGGTTCCAGGCCCTGCTGACACTACCGGACGCTACATGAGGACCAGCCACCCTCACAGGACCGGCCACTCTCACAGGACCGGCCACTCTCACAGGACCAGCCACCCTCACAGGACCGGCCACTCTCACAGGACCAGCCACCCTCACAGGACCGGCCACTCTCACAGGACCGGCCACTCTCACAGGACAGGAATCGAGACATCACAGCAGAAGACATTACAAGGGATATCATCCAGGACAACAGCGTATCTGAAGCAGATATCAGAGCTTCGTCCTCTTGAGCACGACGGTCGGGCCCTTAAGCACGAAGGTCGAGTTCTTGAGCACGAAACTCGGGCCCTTGAGCACGAAAGGTCGGACCCTTGAGCACAAAGGTTGGGTCCTTGAGCACGAAAGTCTGGCCCTTGAGCACGAAAGGTCGAACCCTTGAGCACGAAGGTCAGACCCCTTAAGGGTCAGTCCAAAGGCCAGGCCATCACACCCAAGGGTCGCGTCGTCGTGGTCAAGGGCTGCATCGTGCTCAAGGGCCGTAAAGGCACGCTCACGATGATGATGGTAATATGCTTTGAGGATGTTATAATTACTGTGATCAGGTAATAAAACTTGGCAAAAGCCGACATGATGAGAGGAAAGAGAAAGTGAGAGTTGGGGAGAGCTGGGGGGAGAAGTGATCCTTGTGAGTGAGAGAGAGCTGGGAGAGATGGAGAGAGCTGGGAGAGAAGGTGGAGGACTGCGGGAGAGTGATCGTTGTGGGAGAGTGACAGCTGTAAGAGATGGTGAGAGTTGTGAGAGATAAGTGGGGCGGCCCGGTGAGAGCTGTGAGATAAAGTGAGAGGTGTGAGAGAAGAAGTGGCATGCAGAGAGCGGGGAAAGAGACCGTTGGCTCAGTAACAAATATATTATAAGGTTAAAGGGGCCGACACTGGCGCCAGGGAACCGCTTTCAACCAACGCCACTTCAAGCGGAATCTCCTCACCACATCAACCACCTCCGTCCTCACCACATCAACCACCTCCGTCATTACCAGCACCACATCAGCGTCGCCATCACTACCTACATCGTCGTCACCAACACTACCACCGCTAGCATCACCATCACCACCAACACCATGTCAAACCAACAACACCAACAACATTCGACACCACTTCTGCCACACCGCCAACCCCACCAGACACCATCACCACCACCACTTCTGCCACACCCTCACCACCACTTCTGCCACACCGTCATCCCCACCACCACCAAGTCAAACCCGCGTCACCAACACCAGCTCAACCATCCTTCATCCACAACACTGCCGCCGCCAGCACCGTTTCCACGGCACACTGAAGCCTGAAAATACGACACATGGAAGAGAACATCATCATGAAGCAACACCTCCCCACTGTTTTGACACACCCCAGGGGAAATCCTGCAGCCTACGAGAACGAGACCTTTCGAGACCTCTGTCTTTCCAGGATGGTATAAAAAACACTTCAAAAGCCGATACCTTTCGAGACCTCTGTCTTTCCAGGATGGTATAAAAAACACTTCAACAGCCGAGACCTTTCGAGACCTTTGTCTTTCCTGGATGGTATAAAAACACTTCAACACCCAATGCCGAGGAAGATGGACACGTTGGACCAGTGTTTACTCCCCAAACCCTGAGACTCTTACCCTGACCTTAACAGGGGAAGAGTAACTGTTTACCTTTCATTAAGTAGAAGTGACTCCGTTACAAGAGGACTGTGATCCAGCAACAGGTAAATGGAATGTCCCTCTATATCTTTTTCACGTAAATGTATCCACTCCTACAAGTCCTCACCCAGTTCTTGGATAAGGGGGGGAAAGACACGAGAAGGGGATGAAGAAAAAAAAAAAGGGGGGGGAGGGTTGATGGAGAAGGCTTGACCAAAAAAATGAGGAGGAGAGGTGCGCTGTTTATGTACGTAAGGGGATACCGAGTCGCTCCCGGCTGGCTGTTTTAATGAAACAAGAAACACCACCAACACCGACGTGGCGGGAGAACATAAGGTGGTTCCGGCCATCACCTGAACACGCCTAAAGCTTACACTGCAGAGAGGGATGGTGCTGTTCCCCCCAGGCGGCTGCTGACAGGTCGGCCAGCAGGGCAGCCAGGCCCGCGCGGCGTCCACCTGACGCGGGAGTAATCCTCACCTGTTTCAGTAAATGAAGCACGCATTACGCCTGTCCCTCGCATGGGGCCACTCCGCGAGAGCGAGTCCATCAACGCGCCCCCTACTACAGCGCCGGATTATTCACGACATCATCCAGTGACTCTGTTCACGCTGCAGTGCTGGACGATGTGCGCGTGAGAGAGAGAGAGAGAGAGAGAGAGAGAGAGAGAGAGAGAGAGAGAGAGAGAGAGAGAGAGAGAGAGAGAGAGAGAGAGAGAGAGAGAGAGAGAATTTCTGGGAGGGGGGGGAGATATCAATATAAACTTCAACAATAACGAGGAAACTTGTCTTACTTATCACTAGCAGACGTGACAAATCACCCCGGATGATGAGGGCGCGCGCGCGCGCGTGTGTGTGTGTGTGTGTGTGTGTGTGTGTGTGAGTCTGTCCTGGGTAGGGGACCAAGGACCTCTCTGGGGCGTGTGTCCTGGGCGGACGGGGAGGGAAAGGCAGGGAGGAACTCTTGCAGGAAAAGGCCCGAGGCAGAGGAGAGGCCCTACTAGGTCAACCGTTACGGCCATTCCTACAACTGACGCGCTGGTGGTTTATGAAATGGTCCGGTGCAGGCGAGGGAGGGAGGGAGGGAGGGAGGGAGGGAAGGGCAGAGTAATGGTTATGGGAGAGCACACATCGGAGGGAGTGATTCACAGGAGACCTGGTAGTCTGCGACGAGGTCATCTGCTGGAAGACAACAACAAAACCCAGAATAGGGGAAGTAATATGAGGGAAAAAAAAAAATACGGGAGAGGAAATAAAATAAGAGGAAAAGTGACAGGGGAAGAGGAACAGAGGGAGCAAGGAAGCCAAACACAAGGATGTCAAAGTCAAACGTGAGGAAACATCGTAGTCATCCTCCTTCCTCCTCCCGTGTAACCCCCTCTAATCCTACTCCCGATGTCCCCCTCTAATCCTCCTCCCACGTACTCTCCAATCCTCCTCTCTCGTTTCACACATCAGCGTCCCTCCCCATAATGCACCAGAGAAGCTGTACTCTCAGGCATGTTTTCCCAATTCCCCACTTTCCTATAAACTTACCACGGCAGCGTACCCCCAGACACGTCCACTATAAAGTTCTCCATCTCGGCTCTTACCTGCCTGCTGGTGCTGGTGCTGCTGCCTACAGCAGTGGCGCGGGTGGGGAGGTGCCTTCTGCTCTCCTACCCCGTCTGTGTGAGTAATATGATAGGAGAACCTGGCCACTATTTCCGACCTCAAGCAGACACGACCCCGTGATGGACCATCAGGTCTCCTATTATCTGTCCTTCCCATGTACGCTCTTCTCCTCCTCCTCCTCCACCTCCTCCTCTTCCTCCTCTTCTTCCTTCTCCTACGTAGCCCCCACAGTTCTCCCCCTCACCCCACCAGGGCTAACAATAGGTCTAAACGAGGTAGCGTGTTGGGTGCTGTTCTTGTGGGAGGGGGGGGGGGCGTCCTCCCCTCCTCACCACATTGGTGGCCTGGCTCTTCACCAACCCCTACCACACTCTCCCTCCCACTCTCACCTCACTCCCCCCTCTCCCTTTTCCTTCTCTCCACCCTCCCACTCTCACTCACTGTGGCCTCACTCCTTCCCCTCTCCTTGTGCCTCTTCTCTCTCTCACTCCGCCTCTCATCACGTCCACTCTCTCACCTTTACTAATAATTTCCACCTCCTCCTCCTCCTCCTCCCCTTCTGTAATCCCTCGTAATCCCTCTCCCTACCCTCCCTCCCCGCCTCTCCCTCCTCTCCCAGTTCCTTCCTTCCATTCACTCCGCACTCGCATGCCATCCTCACTACATCCCATTCCACAGATCCACCTCCAGCATCTATATCACAGCATCAAATTACTCTTAACAAACCTACTCATTAAAAGAAAAGCAATTAGCAAACAGTAATGAGATGCCAGTATCAGGCCAGCCCAGAGCCAGTATAAGGCCAGCCCAGAACCAATATAAGGCCAACCCAGTGCCAGTATAAGGCCAGCCTAGAACCAGTATAAGGCCAGCCCAACACCAGTATCAGGCCAGCCCAACACCAGTATCAGGCCAGCCCAACACCAGTATCAGGCCAGCCAAACACCAGTATCAGGCCAGCCCAACACCAGTATCAGGCAGCCCAACACCAGTATCAGGCCAGCCAAACACCAGTATCAGGCCAGCCAAACACCAGTATAAGGCCAGCCCAGAACCAGTATCAGGCCAGCCCAACACCAGTATCAGGGCAGCCCGGTATCAGTATCAGGCCAGCCCAGAGCCAGCACCGTCAGGTGGGCCAATCCCTACCACCCGCTGTGGCACCAGGAACAGGGAACACAACAAGCCTCGCAACAGGTGTCTTACCTGCTACTGAGGAGGACCAAAAAAAAAAAAGTAAATAAAAAAAACATGACCCTAAAAATCCTGCCAACGAGAGAGAGAGAGAGAGAGAGAGAGAGAGAGAGAGAGAGAGAGAGAGAGAGAGAGAGAGAGAGGCGGGCATGGGGGCACGAACCCACCCCCGGACGGGACCCCGACGTCGCAATGTACCACATGAAGTAATTAATCGCATCTACGGCAACGTGCTCATAAACCGTGCTGCATTTCCCCACAGGCAAAATAATTGCATCCACCACGACGGCGATGAAGAAAATAACTGACAAGCAACACCATATGAAGGAAATTATTACAATTACGAAAAAAAAGAACAAAAAGAAGAGATGACAAACTATCTGATTACATTCAAGACAGTAAACCACATACAGCAACAGATTACATTTAGTGAAAAAGTAATCATAAAATAATCAAGTAATCAGTTAAAAAAATGTAATCATAGACGATATAAAAAACAGCCTGGGAAAACACGGATATATATATATATATATATATATATATATATATATATATATATATATATATATATATATATATATATATATATACACACACACACACACACACACACACACACACACACACAACAAACGAGGCGAAATGACACCAGAAAGTCTACTGAGCGAGGGATAAAAGATAATGGCCCAACTACTGCAGAGCTCATTCCAGGGGATCTTACACCCCTCGACGTAATGGTGATGGTTAGATGGAGGGCGAGGAGGGAGAGAGGAGGGAGGGAGGGAGAGAGGAGGGAGAGAGGAGGGAGGGAGGGAGGGAGGAGAAGGGAAGGGAACTGCTTCCAAAGTCCCTTTAAAGACGCTTGAATATTTTACCGCCAGAAGCGACAAGGTAAAAGGGGGGTAAGGGGCTTGGGGGGAGGGAGAGAGAGAGAGAGAGAGAGAGAGAGAGAGAGAGAGAGAGAGAGAGAGAGAGAGAGAGAGATTTCTCTCTCCCAGTCTCCCTCTCATTACTCGTACTCCTACACCAGATCTTGGCTAGCGCACTTCACCTCTGATTTCGCCTCTGTGGTGTCCTCTCTGTCTCTAACCCCGCATCCCGGTCGTCTGCACCCCCGGGATGCCGTCCCCGACGCCTGAGCCATGTCTATGCTCTCCTATTCGATACCACATGACCTACCGATCCCCAGATACCACCCCAACCGATTCCTCTACCCCAATCTCTCACCCCACCAACCCTGCACCCTACCCCCATACCAATCCACCTAATCTCTCACTCCCCTGATCCTAACAGCCCAACCAGTCCACCAGTATATCTCTCCCCCTACCAATCCTACACCCTACCAATCCACCAGTTTATCTCCCCATCACTCCTGCACCCTACCAACATCTCATACCCAACAATCCTGCAAACCAACCAATCCACCAGTTTCTCTCCTCCCCACCAGCCCTGCTTCCTACCACTCCACCGACCCTCCACGCACAACCAGTTCCCAGGTTCCCTGAACAAGGGCCAGCCCTGACGGACCCCAAGCCCCACTACACTAACTCGTCTCCCATCAAACTTTCCAACGTTGCCTCACACAAGTTAAATATTCCAAACATAACTGTCTTAATACTGCACCGTCTGTGTGTGTGTGTGTGTGTGTGTGTGTGTGTGTGTGTGTGTGTGTGTGTGTGTAATTCACGATGGTTTCGGAGGTGTTCTACCCCCCCACAGCTGGGTCTGGGACCTTACCTTACCTTACGTATACCTTACGATGGTTTGGGAGGTCTTCTACCCCCTACAGGTGGGTCTGGGACCTAACCTTACCTTACGTATACCTTACGATGGTTTCGGAGGTCTTCTAACCCTGGGACCAAGCTGGACCGTTGTTCAGTCAAGCTGTTTGAGCGAGCGGCCCGCGGGCCCACGTACCTTGCACAACTGCCCGGCCGGTCTAATAATCAAGTTACGTCACAAGTTACAATCTACCTCTCTAAAGCCCCTAACCTGATTCGCCATTTCTACAACGGACCGCCACCTCCCACACGGACCAGCACCAGAGCGGCTGTTGCCTGACCGACCGTGGGTCGCATAAACACAAGACAAGACGGATTTGGTCAGCCGGGTCTTGAAGGAGTTAAGAAGGGCCTTCACGCACCTTCGTCCAACGCCCAGCTTGTGTGGTCAGAGGGGGAGAAATATATAAAGGGAACAGTACACCAACTGCTGGCGAGGCTTCGAAAGGTGAGGGACAGAGAGAAGCGCGCCAAACACAAACCTCGCAAGATAGAAGACTTTTTGCCTCACTGTAAACCCAGCTTTACCTTACCGTTTGGCAGTACGTATGTTCCGGGGGGGGCTTGTTTCTAACCCACCCACAACCCCGATCTTTGTCGTGTCTACTCTCATACCTTATTTTTTTTTCACTACCCTGTGCCTGGTGAGTGTGGTCATACCTTACCTTACCTTACCTTACCTTACCTTACCTTACTTTACCTTCTTCTACCCAGAAGTACACCAGCTGGTCTTAACCACCAGACGCTTCTATCCACCTCCACAAGAGACCCCCCCGGGGGGGGGGGGAACACGTCGACACAACCCTGAATTAACAACACCAGCATTACCAACGGGAGTAATACCTAGCCCACGACGGCAGTGATACCGACGCCATGTCCTGTCTAACCCTTCCCTCCTCCTCCCCCTCACCAACCCCGCACGACATGTCACTCTCTCCCGACTCAATTTAAGTCACGTCACCTACATACAGTCAGGTTATTATCTCTGTCCTCAATGGACGCCCGGCGCCCGGGTCGATCAATAGACCCCCCCCCCCTCCCCCACCATCTCCTGCACCTCCGGCTCGAGACGAATGAAAAGAGAAACGGCCGCGGCATCCCGTTTTCTGTCTGAGATAATCTCGGCAGCGTCGTACTTCGTGGGGCTAAGTGCTTTCCCAGTTTCTTAAATGATACACTGGTGGCAACGTGTCTCGCTTGGCTGACTGACTTCCCGTTTTCTGTTAAACTGGCAGCATCGTATGTCGTTGGATTAACTGGTACCCCGTTTTCTCATATAAACCTGTGGCATCGTAACTCGCTCGAGGAACTCATTCCCCGTTTTCTGTTGAGTTAAAATGGTAGTATAGCGACTCGCTCGGGTAACAGGCTTTCCATTTTCTGCTGAGATAAACTGGTGCCACTGTATATCGCTGCGATAGTTTATTTCCAAATGCGATCGCGACCGCCGTGCTCAAGGGTCGTAGCGACGTGCTCAAAGGTCGTACCGTCGTATTCATGGGTCGTACCGACGTGCTCAAGGGTCGTACCGTCCTATTCAAGGGTCGTCCCGTCGCCTTCAAGGATTATACCATGGTGCTCAAGGGTCGTAATGTGGTGCTCAAGGGTCGTAGCGACGTACTCAAGGGTAGTACCGACGTGCTCAAGGGTCGTACTGTGGTGCTCAAGGGTCGTAGCGACGTACTCAAGGATAGTACCGACGTGTTCAAGGGTCGCACCGTCGTATTCAAGGGTCGTCCCGTGGCATTCAAGGGTCGCACCGTCGCATTCGAGGATCGTACCGTCGTATTCAAGGGTCGTCCCGTGGCATTCAAGGGTCGCACCGTCGCATTCAAGGTTCGTATCGTCGTATTCATGGGTCGTCCCGTCGCATTCAAGGGTCGCACCGTCGCATTCAAGGATCATACCGTGGTACTCAAGGATCGTGCCGTCGTTGCTCGAGGGAGAGCGGCGTCAGCCCCTCTTAGGTGTCGTATGAATCACCTGGGACCACGTCCTCCTCCTCCTCCTCCTCCTCCTCCTCAACGCGATGGCGATGTGTTCACCGTCCTGGCTGACAAATGAAAAGTTCTGCCTTGAAGGTGCAGAATTATGCAGCCACACAGACCCTCCCCTCTCTCTCTCTCTCTCTCTCTCTCTCTCTCTCTCTCTCTCTCTCTCTTTCTCTCTCTCTCTCTATCTATCTATCTATCTATCTATCTATCTATCTATCTCTCTCTCTACCTCCCCGCCTTCGACAACAAGGGACGACAAGGGTCTCTGGCACTGCCAAGGCTGCGCTACAATCAGTGGCAGGGAAAGGGTTACCACAACCAAGCTGGCGCAGTCCGGTAGATCATCTAAATGGACGGAGTGTCTCCATTACGAAATCATTAGTAATCTGTCATCTGAGATAATTTCCGGTGGGTGATATTCGCCTCAAAGAAAACGTGCTGAGCATATGGCCAACGACCTCTATGTAATAGAAGAAGGGATGCTAGACCGTGGCTTGCAAAATGGATACACGCCTGCGGTCCGCTGCCTCAAACAGCCCCGGTTATCACGTATGAAAAGAGACGCTGGGTCCAAGACTGGGATATGAGGCTGCAGGACCCGGCCTCATTAAATAGCCCGGCGGGTCAAAGGCCAACAGAATACCTGAGGCCCCCAGAGCGGAATGCGGGCCAGCTGCAATCCGCGGCCTCAAACAGCGTGAGTGATCAGGCGGTCGCACAACGCCCGGGGAGACCTGCAAAGGTACGGACGGTAACCATCGAAGATCAACGTAAAGGCCTACGTCAAGCGGAACATGCCATCAGGAGACCCGAGTTCCGTGGTTCCAGTCCGTGCGTATCCGTGAAGGTATACACATGGGCCCGATTCGTTAGAGTTCGTGTGCTTTAGTAACGCCTTAATGGCTGTTCGTACTGACGACGTCCTTCCATCCCTCACTCCCTCCCTCCCCTGGGAAGAACGTAGGCGTAAGGGGAGGGGTGTGTGTTTGTGTGTGTGTGTGTGTGTCGTGTGTCGCCCCGCTCCCCTCCCTAAGCCCTGCCCGTCAAAAATCACAACTCCTCCTCCATTACCGGCAACACACCTGTCGCACTGATGAATGCATTCACTCACGACGAGGAAATATCCTGTGATCCCCCAGGGTGTAAATATACATAGGAAATTACTTCTCATAATAAGCCACATCTCTCAGGCTTCACATACCTGGTTATCTATCCATCTAACACACACACACACACACACACACACACACACACACACACACTATTTCTGTGTTACGTCTCTTAATCTCGTAATATAAATATACGCTGTATTTACTCCTATGACTGTACACACACACACACACACACACACACACACACACACACATGATAGTAAAGACAGTCATATACGTATGTATAACACACATGTATCACAGACCCCCCCAATATTCCAAGATTCCCACATACAAATAACCCAAGAATCCCTCCCACATATAAATATTCCACGAATCCCACATATAAGACATGCCAGGGAAAATCCACTGGTTTCCACGACCAGAGGATACCCCCCCCCCACCCCCAACACACACACATACACACACACACACACACACACACACACACACACACACACACACACCGGACGCTGGATGGATGGATGAAGGCACCATGCCCAGGGAACATGTCCTGCCTGGCGATGGAAAGTCAACACCTTCGTGACCTGAGCAAACAACCTCTGTTCCTCCCAGGCCGCCAACATCACCATAATCGGGGTAACCCGAGTGGACGAACACACACACACACACACACACACACACACACACACACACACTGGCGAACGACGACCAGCCGGCCTCGTCTTATGGGATACCATTCCATCGCCAAAGTCATTCACAAGTTCAAGTGGGCCTGGTCATGAAAACCAATCTATATGTCCCACCCAAAACTGTATATATAAACGAGCCCAGACGACGTCGTATACAAAAACAAGACACGTTTCAATTAATCAGATGACTTACATCAGCACACGATCGTTTAAGACATGAGAGGCGCCTCAGAGAAGCAGACAAAGTGATCATTTTGCCATGAAAACTTTCCATGTAGCGGTTAGCGTGTGCGTCGCTGGCCATGACTAACTTACAAGGCGGCCCTGAGTGGAGTCCAAAGAGTCTCGAATCATGTTCGCGGCAGTCGGCCCACAGTCAACCCAGCTGCTCATCCTCCTTTCAATATACATACACACATTCTCAGCTGAGTTTGTGTGTGTGTGTGTGTGTGTGTGTGTGTGTGTGTGTGTGTGTGTGTTAGTGTGTACATACATTATTTTCTTACTGGATGATCCAATCAATCATGACCACGGGGTAACGCAGGCATACCGTAGGTACGATCATACTGCCGGCGTACGACACGAGAAAGCAGGAAGTGGAGGAGGAGGAGGAGGAGGAGGAGGAGGAAGGAATGAAAGGAGGAAATGGAGAAACTGAGTCTGATAAAAGAGACGGGTAGAAAAAAAAAGAGGTTGGGGAGGGGGGAGGTGTATGGGTGAACAGGAAGTCATTATAAAACAAAGGAACAATGTTTCGAGAGCAGGCCTGGGTGGAGGGGAGAGGGGGGATGTTACTTCTGGCCCCTACAACCTGCTGAAAGGGTCGCGTTCCTCTCTCTCTCTCTCTCTCTCTCTCTCTCTCTCTCTCTCTCTCTCTCTCTCTCTCTCTCTCTCTCTCTCTCTCTCTCTCTCTCTCGCGTACTGCTGTGTGTGTAAGCCCCGTGTCCCCCATCCTTCCACCAATTATATCTTTTCACCCCTCCCTGCCCTACGGACTCTCCCCTTCAATTATCTCTTCCGGCTAACACCCCCCCCCCCTCCCCACCCTTCGCCCCAACAACCCCTATCACCCCCATTACGACTTGACCCTTTGTATCTCTCTCCCCCAACCCCAACACGTTCATCCTCTCTCCCTCACTGCACTACATCTTGCCCCTCTCCCTCAATGTCCTCCACCATCTTTTCTCCCTCTCCATTCCTGTTCTCCATGTTCTCCAACTACAACCCATGACCTCTCTTCTCCCTACCCCATCCCCACCTCACAACCCCTAATTAACCTCGAAAACAACACTAATGAGCGACGGCAGAACCAGTTCAGCAGATCTGAACTACTGCATGAGACATGACCTCGGAGTGTGTGTGTGTGTGTGTGTGTGTGTGTGTGTGTGTGTGTGTGTGTGTGTGTGTGTGTGTGTGTTCGATGTTGTTGTCAGTCTGTCTGTCTGTCTGTCTGGCTGGCTGTCTGTCTGGCTGGCTGGCTGGCTGGCTGGCTGGCTGGCTGGCTGGCTGGCTGGCTGGCTGTCCGTCTGTCTGGTTGGCTGTCTGGGAGGCTGGCTGGCTGGCTGTCTGGGAGGCTGGCTGGCTGGCTGTCTGGGAGGCTGGCTGGCTGGCTGGCTGGCTGGCTGGCTGGCTGGCTGGCTGTCTGGCTGGCTGGCTGGCTGGCTGGCTGGCTGTCTGGCTGGCTGGCTGGCTGTTCGAGTCATGGCCAAATGAGCACCTCAAAATCTGGCTTTACTGCAGACATGCGTCTGGAACCCGGCCAACACTGGCCACCACCCTTGTCTCACCACACACACACACACACACACACACACACACACACACACACACACACATATCAACACTCTTGCCCTCACTGGTATGAACACAAGAGAGATGCATGAACACCACAATTGCCTCACAACACATATCACATACCTGACACATACCAACACTGGTCTTAACACAGATATACAGACATACTGCTTCATTACCACACAGCAACACTCCCAACACAGAAACAGGTACACCCACGTTAACACAGGCCTATCACCACCAACACTAGCGTTAACAAGAAGACATAAAGGCACTGGACTTCGTACCTTTACCTCATTCTGGTCCTTACTACACACCATTTCGTGACCGTCCAACCAAACTGGATATCATTTTACCGTCCCAGAACCTTACTGTCAAGCATATCAACATCAAAGAAGGTTTCACTGTGTTCTCGTGTGTGTAGCCCGGAAATATTTACACTCTCGTCCCTGCACACACGAACAGAGCAGAACAGTCTCTCTATATATATTCTCGTTATATCATATATAATGACTGGGAGAAATGCAAGCGGGTCCGGCACACTACACACTGCAATGACGAGGGGGAGAGGTTTTCTAAGCCACCCGACCTTCCCCCCCACGTTATAATGAAGCAATGTTTCCACTGCTGCCATTTACTCTATCTGGCGACTACGTCAAGCCTTCCCCAACGCCGCGTTTACATGTCCCCAACAACACGCGCAACACCTTTATCTTACCCTATCCTACATCTTATTTTGCATTCTAGTCTGGGAGTACCACGCCAGGTACCTACACGTGTGTGTGTGTGTGTGTGGGTGAGTGTGCCTGAAGCTGCTACACACACCCTCTGACACACAAAGATCAAGCATGCAGGACGCAGACACTAGGGGGTGGGGTGGGTGTACGACCGTAAAGCCACAGCGATCTGGGGCAAAATCCTACGAGGGAACAAAACACCGAGGACGCAACGCTTTGCGATCCCTCACGAGGCAGCGACCGCTTGCCACGGTGCCTTAAGAGGCGAATCCCCGCCCCCCCCCACTCCCCTCCCTCCCCTCTGGGGCACGTAGCCTTACGACAGCTTCCCCGCTCTTACTACACACAACGGTCGTAGCAGACGAGGCCATCCGACCCCTTCGGGTAACGAGAGGAGATGAGGGGTTCTTTCTACTGCGTTTTCATTACGCTTTCGGAATGTGTGCTGACCGCTTGCCCCTCCAACGTGATCACGCTGACCGCTTGCCCCTCCAACGTGATCACGCAGACCGCTTGCCCCTCCAACGTGATCACGCTGACCGCTTGCCCCTCCAACGTGATCACGCTGACCGCTTGCCCCTCCAACGTGATCACGCAGACCGCTTGCCCCTCCAACGTGATCACGCAGACCGCTTGCCCCTCCAACGTGATCACGCAGACCGCTTGCCCCTCCAACGTGATCACGCTGACCGCTTGCCCCTCCAACGTGATCACGCTGACCGCTTGCCCCTCCAACGTGATCACGCTGACCGCTTGCCCCTCCAACGTGATCACGCTGACCGCTTGCCCCTCCAACGTGATCACGCTGACCGCTTGCCCCTCCAACGTGATCACGCAGACCGCTTGCCCCTCCAACGTGATCACGCTCACCGCTTGCCCCTCCAACGTGATCACGCAGACCGCTTGCCCCTCCAACGTGATCACGCAGACCGCTTGCCCCTCCAACGCGGCAGTATTACCATGTCAAGGCCATTATCTTTCACTCATAAATCGTCGTCTATAATTTCCCATAAGGGATGAGGGAAATGATCAAACTTGAGGACATTATTTTTCTACCTGGTCTTCACGGGTAAATGAACTTCCCTCGCTTCGTTATCCGGGAGAAAATGGTAACACGAGCTCTGGGGGAAAATACCTGCTCATACATGGATGTTAATACTCACAGTTTTACCAGAGAAATGGATTAAAGCCCTCAATGTCGTTTGTCTATCTATCTTTCTATCTATATCTGTGTCTGTCTATCTATCTGTCTATCTATCTATCTATCTTTCTACCTATCTTTCTATCTATCTATCTTTCCACGACCACACCGAACCAATACCCTCCCGTCTTCCCCGGTGCCTTTCCTCCTGCCATCTCCGCTCCCTCCCTCTTCCATCCCTTAACTCCCATCTTCCGAGTGGGGCATCAAGGAATCCAGCCACCTAGTTTGTTTTCAATTGAAGCCCCACGGCCCTGGGGAGGGAGGACGGACGGATCCCCACTGAGTAATGGCTCGGTCCACACCCAAGATTTCAGGCGTCCTTCAGGATCTTGCCCACTTACCCACCCAGGAGTTCCTACATCAACCTACACACACCAAGCATGTTGCCTAGAGACACTACCCTCTAGCCCGTCAGTTACCCAGTTAGAAACACTACCTTCTTACCCATCAGTTACCCACCCTATCACTGCCACCTACAAACCACTGACACACTGGGTCGTCGAACACCTCTACCACTTAGAATACCACCTAATGACCAACCAGGATGCCTTACAACCGTTGCTGACCCTACCAACTCACAAGGATTTCCTATAATGCCATGAAAACCTTATGAATCTCTAGGAAACACACAAGGCATTGAGCCAGAGCCAACTGCAGGACCAGACCATAATACATACATACACACACACACACACACACACGCACACACACACACACACACACACGCACACACACATATATATATATATATATATATATATATATATATATATATATATATATATATATATATATGCACAGTACAAGAAAAAGAACGCACCTCCTCACTTTAATCAATGAAGTTGTATAAAGGAATCTACTGTGTTATTCACTATTAGTGTTTGCCTCTCGCCACTAATTAACCAGTGAAAGGCTTCGGCTAATGAAAATCCTCCGCTGCCTAAATATACACCACACAGAGGGCTGAGCCCCGCCCGCCCCAGCGGCGGGGTGGAATTTCGACCTAGCGCTTGAGGAACAGATCGCCTTATCCCCCCACCTCCGTACCAGTCATCTCAAGATCTACTATGGAACAACTGGCGGAAATTTTTCCTTTAATAAACCGAGGCACAAGATAAACCGCCTTGAGCACCCCCCCCCCCCCCAAAAAAAAAAAAAAAAAACCTGCTCTCGACTGGAAAAAAAAAAATGAAAAATTTCCAAAGGGCAAAACTATATACAGAGATAAACTGAAGACTCCGCTTGAGAGAAATGCATACACATACATACATACATACATGCATATATACATATACGCACACAGAAACGGACGTGCAACATCGTCTTCCAACAGTACGCTGGGAGTACAATAGAACTTCGTATGATAAGAGAGACATAAGATAACACCACTGCGGCAATATCGGCGCCTCACGCACCAATAAGCGCCGCCCGCTGACGTACGTATGCACACACCTGACCTGCTACAGCCGGCCTACACCCACCCGCCCACTCGTACCATCGAGCTGGTGCCTTGCCGAAAACTTGGGGGGGGGAGGTTCCTCTTGAGAGAGAGAGAGAGAGAGAGAGAGAGAGAGAGAGAGAGAGAGAGAGAGAGAGAGAGAGAGAGAGATTACGGTGTGGACAGCTGGCATCGCATCTCCGGCGACGCTTACCGGGCAAAACTCCCGGGAGGGATCACGCGCTCTAAGCCGCCCTTCACAGGCCCTCCGTCAGGAAACACCCCCCCCCCCCCACACACACACACACACACTGCGTCCTGCACCTGGGGGAAGGATACCCAAATCCTCCGCAGGAACTGTACAGGGAGTAATCCTAGAGGACGTAGGTATACGTCCCTGAAGGTCTCCCGTGGATCGTGGCGGCCCGCCTCCTGCAATCCTACGCTCCACATTGTTGTTCAATCATAAGTTATTCACGGCAGGAACAACGCAAAAGTTTTCCATTATTCACTTGGGCTACAGACAATGTGAACTGCTTCGTTAATCATCTGGTTTACGAACTATATATATATCGTTGATCATATTGTCTTATGAGAAATGCTGAGTTTTCTTAATTACAGTCACAGTCGTTGAACCTTCGTGCACGACGGTGCGACCCTGATGCACGACGGTGCGACCCTGATGCACGACGGTACGACTCTGATGCACGACGGTACGACTCTGATGCACGACGGTGCGACTCTGATGCACGACGGTACGACTCTGATGCACGACGGTGCGACCCTGATGCACGACGGTGCGACTCTCGTGCACGACGGTGCGACTCTGATGCACGACGGTGCGACTCTCGTGCACGACGGTGCGACTCTGATGCACGACGGTACGACTCTGATGCACGACGGTACGACCCTCGAACACAGCCTTACGACCCTTGAGCAAGTCATTAAGAAATTGGAGCACCCTCGAGTGTCATATTCAGCTTGATCTTTGATCTGACCCTTACGGGTCAGGTCAAAGGTCAAGCCATCACATTCAAGAATCGCAAGGTCGTGTTCGAGGGTTCCTATCATCGTACTCAAGTGCTTTACATACTAAAAAATAAAAAAATAAAAACGCACAGAAAAATAATATCGGCCGAGGAACATCTAACCTTTAAAAAAACAAAAAAAAATAAAAAAAAAAGCCACTATGCAAATGCATTTCGTGAATCCGCATTATAAAAATACCAATTCGCTTTCTAAAAACTCGCAGTTTTCACAAAGAAAATAGAATACGTATACCTTTAAAAAACGAGGACGAGAGAGAAAAAAAATGGGAAGACGGGTGTGCAGCTTTTTACCTTCTACGTCAAAAACACAACATAAACACGACCCCCGTCCTTCCCCACCGTCCATACCCACAGAGGACGAAGACGTGGCAGTACAAACGTACATGTTTGTGATGAGACAATATGACAAGTGGGGGCGCTGCTCGGGAATGAACATTCGGAAATCAAAGACAAAAAACGCAGCATGCCTCCAGACCCACGACATACTACTAACGTACAAGGATATTCCCCCAAATCCTGTTTAAGACCTCCCCCTCCCTTCCCTTTCTTGGCCACGATGCTTCATAAACTCCTCCTCATTCCCCAGGCACCAGGGCGCGGTAATCGACCGTGTGAGGCCAATCCACCCGTTTTGAGATTGCTCGCTTGCAGCTAACAGCCCACAGCAACTGCCACCGTAAACTAGTGGCCAACAACCCGACCCCCGGGGCGTTAACGCCTCCCACGTCATCAACGGTCTTAAAAGGCATTTACAACACCAATTATCATCAGCTTCTTTCTTTTTTTCTTTCACTTCTTTTTCTTCATTCTTTCCTGATCACGACGGACGTGTCAATTTTCGGGTTATCGTAGTATTTATTTCTTCCTCAAGGATGGCCGAACGAGAGAGGAGGAGGAGAGGAAAGACGAGGGAAACTCAGACCAACAAAACCTGGCTGAACGCGGCCACGGGAGCACAGGTGTGCGTGCGTGAGTGCCACTTGGAAAGCCTTGACCTGAACACACCCGTTCGACAACCCCCCAAAGATTAATCCACACTAAACAGTAAACACATCATTTACAAACAAGGTCAGGGGCATAAAACACACATAAAAAAGGGTGGGGAGAGGGTGAGAAATATGTAAATTATACATAACAGAAAAATATACACGGCGGACAATGAAATACATTTTGGAATACACATATGTACGAGGCGCCGTCAGGTACTACATATCATAATGGTAATGCATATGTAACTCGAGGCATAATATGTGCAAACGTGAAGTGTAAAAAAGATTTAGGAACTTAAAAGAGAAAGACTGCATTGTAAAAACACCATGTTGATGCTGCACACACACACACACACACACACACACACACACACACACACACACACACACACACACGACTCCTTTGTGATGATAAGATAATAAAAAATGGTAAAACAGGAAAGACCCAGCTTCCACAGAGACGTCGAAGTATCTGTAAGGCAGATTACAATGTGGGGTGTGTGTGTGTGGTGTATATATATATATATATATATATATATATATATATATATATATATATATATATATATATATATATATATATACATACACATAGAGGTCAAGTGCAGTACCACGCAACATTACCAGGTGCTTGACCCTCAAATCCCTACCACAAAGCAATACTACATTCAACATACCTACCACTCAACACATGCAACACAACGTACACACAATATATGCCACCACACTCATCATACCACATCCGGTACACCAACCAAAAACCATATCATATAACCAAACAACCAATGCTCCAACCACACCACATCGATCACCACACACAACCACTGCTCCAACCACACCACATCGATCACCACACACAACCACTGCTCCAACCACACCACATCGATCACCACACACAACCACTGCTCCAACCACACCACATCCACTCCAAACCAAACACCAACCTCCCTTTCCACGCCACCACGGCGAGCCAACACACACCTCTGCCCCAACACCACCCACCTAATCAAACCGGATCTAGTTTTCCGATAATAATTATGAAAACAAACACCGACTTTCCCCGGCTGCAAGGTAACAATGTCCAGCAAACAGCAACATACATATCCAATTCGTAAACAAGCCCGCGTGGTGATGTGAGTGCTTGGAACAATGTGTCGCAACCTGACCTATCCTGATCAACATTGTATCAAAAAGAGAGAAAAAAAGAAAATATGGAATAACACGTATTAGTAGTTACATCAGGTACCCACGCCTCGCTAACTACCCCCACGGAGGCCAACATGGATGAGCAGGCGCCAATCAGGCAAGCTTATGATGACGTAACGCATGAAAGACGTAGGAGTTCTATGATGACGTAACGCATGAAAGAGGTAGGAATTCCATGATGACGTAACGCATGAAAGACGTAGGAATTCTATGATGACGTGACGTATGAAAGAGGTAGGAATTCTATGATGACGTACCGCATGAAAGAGGTAGGAATTCTATGATGACGTACCGCATGAAAGAGGTAGGAATTCTACGATGACGTACCGCATGAAAGACGTAGGAATTCCATGATGACGTAACGCATGAAAGACGTAGGACCGTGTTTCCTTCAAAGGAAAAACGGTCACGTAAGGATACGTGCGTCGTAAAAGCTACACAACTCCACACCAAAATGGAAAATAAGAGTCTTAAAAATACTGATAACAACCCGGGGAAAAAAAAAAAAATAAGGTTGGAAGCCATGCCGAGCCCTAAGGGGAAATAGGGATTCCCTTGGTAACTACGCACGAACGAAAAAAAAAAATAAAAAGACATACGAACAGACTGACCGACAGACTGACAGACGAAGGGAAAGGTGGAGGAGGGAAAGTCATATAATCGTGTATCCCACATTCCCAGCGGGGGCACGGTAAACACCCTGGCCGACAAAGCAACGTGTGGGCGCGAGTCTGGACGACGTGTGTGTGTGTGTGAGTGTGTGTGTGTGTGTGTGTGTGTGTGTGTGTGTGTGTGTGTGTGTGTGTTAAAGAAAGACAGACGCTGGCTGCCCCGGGGAAAATAACGGGCCTTTTAGCGGGCTTAAAATGGCCTTCAAGGCCGACGTGTGGTAGTCCAGAGCCTTGCCCAGATCCCGGAGTGCCTACACCTACATTCTGGGAACAGATTAACGCGCAAACAACTTGACAGCAGTTTGAAGACATACGAAAAAAAAAAAAAGTGGTTAATCTACATCCTGCTCACGTCGGTTCGACCTCTGAACGGAACGATACAACCCTTTTATACCGATGACCCGGACCTATGACCCGACCCTTAAGCTTAGGTCAGGTCAAATTCCAGGCCATTACACCCCAAGGGGTCGTATACCGTCGTGCTCATGGGAGTTGACGAGACATCTTAACGGGCGTTGCTCCAGCAAGAGGACCGACCAAATGCAGGTGTCCCCAAGGTCAAAGGGTCATACTTCCCTCCGCTTGATCGCTTTCAACTCCATCATCCACAAGAATGAAGAAGGAAAGCCGTCATCAACACAAAACAGCATCTCCACCTAATTAAGGACAATCAATGAGGAAATACAAGATAAGAACAGACAGGCAGAGACAAAACAGATGGACATTACTATCAGAGAATACACACACAGAGATGATATCGCTACACAATTAACATACGAAGAAGAAGAAGAAGAAGAAGAAGAAGAAGAAGAAGAAGAAGAAGAAGAAGAAGAAGATGATGATGATGATGATGATGATGATGAAGATGAAGGACAGATGATATCGCTAAACAATTAAGAAACGAAGAAGAAGAAGAAGAAGAAGAAGAAGAAGAAGAAGAAGAAGAAGAAGAAGAAGAAGAGGAGGAGGAGGAGACGGCGGTTCACGCAATGAAAACGGGGACGGGGGAGGGGGGGTGCTCTGGCGGCTTCCCTGCAGCACTGACGTTCGAGCAGTGGGTGAAAGATTTGCGGGCTCCCAGAACACGTCCCCCTCTGCAGGCAAGCAGGCAGGCAGGCATGCTCGCTCGCTTTCTCGATCCCCCGCATCACGTCACCCTCGCAACCCATACAAATCCCGGAAAAGCACTCTGCCAAACAAGCCCGCCTCGGTGCCACAACACTTCTGAACCATGAGGTCAGCAGGTCCGTCTTTGTACTTTTTGACTCCTCTCTCTCTCTCTCTCTCTCTCTCTCTCTCTCTCTCTCTCTCTCTCTCTCTCTCTCTCTCTCTCTCTCTCTCTCTCCTCCCCGCACACGCATCTCTGGCACGAAAGGTCTTGGGCGCGACGGCACGACGCTTGGGAACGAAGGTGCAACATGAGCACAGCGGTGCGATGATACGACGACCCCTTAAGCACGACGGTACGGCCCCTTGAGCACGACGGTACGACCCTTTGAGCACGACTGCACGAACCCTTGAGCAAGACAGTACGACCCCTTGAGCACGACTGTACGACCACCTTGAGCACGACGGTACGACCCCTTGAGCACGACGGTACGACCCTTGAGGGAGTTGGTCTGTCTGACTCTTCCAGGTCAAATCAGAAGCCTAGTCACCATACCGTTAGGGTCATAACGTCGTGGTTCGAGGTCATTCCGTCGTGCTCACAGCGTGAGAAAAGACTTCATCCAAAGTAAACTGGTTTTGGGGAACAAAACATTTTAATATTCCCTCAACAGAAATCCAAGCCAGCAAGCTGGCCTTTTAGAAAACCGGCACCTCTTCGTGGCTCATTAAAGAAAGGTCTCTATCTTATCAAAAACGGGTCTCTATCATCATCATCTTATAAATCCCGAAGAAATCATTTTCGGTTTCTAAAAAAGAAAAAAAAAAAATACCCACAACTTCTTGGAAGGCACCGACTAGCACCCAGTCTCGATCGCCAAGAATATCTCCTCTCTATATCCCGATCCATCAATCAATTTGCATGTAGGTGGAAAAAGATAAAGATTAGAAAGAAAAAAAAGGAACCTTTTTTTGTGAGCCACGGGCGAAAACACGATTTGCCGATTACGTGATCGAGCGCTTGTCTGATATACCGGGAAAAGTAAGATGTAATCCTGAAAAATTAATTACACGCGACTGAAAAATTGACCGATGAAGCTACGATGTCAACGGCCAAACTTTACTCCATTATTCCACTTCTCAAAATATGACAGGAGGATCAAAACTACGACTCGTCTCGATGCAAAACTTGATAATGAAGTTATCTTGGGTGAGATGATGATAACCATGATAATTATACCCCAGTTATCTTGGGTGAGATGATGATAACCATGATAATTATACCCCAGTTATCTCGGGTGAGATGATGATAAACATTATAATCATATCCCAGTGATAACGAAGTGTATGGACTGATCAGGCCCACCGCTTTCGCAGCAGCCAGGACAACAACATGACGTCATCACCAAACGCCAGCAAATGTGCGCACGGGAGCACGACCATTGAGCGTGGAGGTACGACCCACCCTCCTTCTCCTCCTCCCCAGCAAGACGGTACGACCGACTACAGGTGACTTAGGCCATCATACCCAAGGCTCGTCCGGCCACGTTCAAGCCACTAAATCTACCAGAACCACAAAAGTTCCTTTTTACAAAGCCTTTTCGTACCCGCAGTTGCAAAATTACACCAGTTCCACACCGTACTTGTAATACGCAGCTTCTATGCAGGTGGCTATGCCTCAGATTATAGAACTATACTGTTCTATACTGCTCTATACTGCTGCTCCTTCCCTCTCAAGGTATGATATCCTGCCTCTCTCTCTCCACACCCACACACACACACACACACACACAGACATTGTTTATATCGTATACATCACTGTCAACGGCAGCCGTTCGGTACAACCGACCAATATCGGAGCCCATGAAAAACCAATCCCCGACCAGGGAAAAAAGAAAGAAAAAAAATCGAAAAAAAAAATGATCCCGATCAAAAAGAAAATCCTTCGTAGAATTTTATATAAAATCCTCTCACACTCAGTGTGTGTGTGTGTGTGTTACCATGTCCCTCCACGTTAGTCACTCACTGATTACCTCCACACGGGCCCAGCAGCGATAGCCAGAGCCTCCTAAGGTCTGCACACTAACTATATATCTATCTTATTTTTCTTTTATATTTCATTATACTCTGTCGCTGTCTCCCGCGTTAGCGAGGTAGCGCAAGGAAAGAGACGAAAGAATGGCCCAACCCACCCATATATGCATGTATATATACATAAACGCCCACACACGCGCACATATACATATCTATACATTTCAACGTTCTGGGGGACACAAAAATAATCATCTCATTATGGACATAACAACAACAACAACATACCTGATAAAACAGGACATTATCTACCTAACCCATACAACGGGTCTTACAAGATAAAAATAATGTCCGTCGCTTTGAAGATAAGGTAAAACTGTATGTCCACTCCTAAACCGTACACTTTCTATGTTTTCTTCTATATCACTTCCAACACACGACGTCACTTCCGACCACACACCTTCCCAGACTAAGAGATAACCTGATCATTTCACCAAGCAAAGCCTTAAAGGCCATTTCCAGAATAGAACAGGCAAAAAAATGAAACAAAAAGAGAGAAAAAAATAAATGAATCCCCCCCCCCTCACCAGGACCTGGAGACTGCACGGGGCAAACTTTCACATTATTAGACAAAAATTAGATTGACCCCGAGGCGCGAGAGTAGGTAGGTAGGTGGGGGGCCAGAGCGAGGAATGCATTCCTCCACTCCGGCCGGCACAACCAGACGTCGGCCATTTCCAGAGATGTTGGGAGGGGAGACTCGTTCCGCACGCCAGGCCCTCTACCGTGACATATATTTAGATAGATAGATGGATAGATAGATGAATAGATAGATAGATAGATATAGATAAATTGATAATTTTAGAGAGAGAGAGAGAGAGAGAGAGAGAGAGAGAGAGAGAGAGAGAGAGAGAGAGAGAGAGAGAGAATATCCCAGCCAATCATACCTCCTCCTCCTCCTCCTCCTCCCCCCACCTCCCCCCCAAACAGACTAGTCGTCCACGAGCCGTTTTCAGTAACCCCTGTGTGAGCTCGACGGCTAAACATACAACAACAACTCCATAGGCACGATGACTTAACCCCCTCCCTGGGTGCGACGACACGCGAGGTTCTGCTAGGTTGAGGTAACGTTGTTGTGAGCTCTGCCATGTTGACGCAACATCACATAGTGGGTCAGGACAGAGTTATCAGCTCTGTTATGTCGTTGAAACACATACCTAAACCACCGTCGAAGCGTATAAACACACACACTCTCACAGATATATATATATATATATATATATATATATATATATATATATATATATATATATATATATATATATATATATATGGCTACTGAAAGAGGCCGGGTATATTCTTCTTGCTTGCCTTTCTTCTATATTCCTGCTAGGCCTACGGCATCCAGCGGACCCCCCACTCCCGGGGGCGGGCACCGCCACACAAGTTGGGTTGCGTAAGTTGCAATATCACTAAAAACCTCTAAGGTGAGGGTGAAGTGGACTCTCCCAAGAGAGGAGGGGAGGGAGGGAGGGAGGAGAGAGAGAGAGAGAGAGAGAGAGAGAGAGAGAGAGAGAGAGAGAGAGAGAGAGAGAGAGAGAGAGCTTACTGCCCTACAGCGAAGGCCTCTGTCGACGGTATGGTACTTGACCAACTTACGCAGGGTTCCTTAGCACTCTCTCTCTCTCTCTCTCTCTCTCTCTCTCTCTCTCTCTCTCTCTCTCTCTCTCTTTAATACAACACACCCCACCCCCTGGCCCTCTCTCTCTCTCTCTCTCTCTCTCTCTCTCTCTCTCTCTCTCTCTCTCTCTCTCTCTCGCCCCCAGCACCTCCTACCACACACTCCGCCCGAGGTCCATCCTCTCCCTCCCTCCCACACACACACACACTCTACCTCAAGACGTCTCCTCCCACGCGCCCTTCTCCTCTGGTGGCATATCCTGCCACACACTCTTCTCCCGGGCATTTCCCCGCCACAGCCCAAGCGTGTGGGTTGCGCACAAAGGAAAGGACAGCTACCTGAGCCACAGGAACGTAACAGCCACCGAAGTGCTGGCTCACTGCGCCGCCGACGGCAACCCTCCCTGGCGGGAGGTAGGGCGGCGGATACCACCCACAGACACAAACAGTCAGGAACAACCGAAGTAAAGTATATCTATCAGTTATCTACAAGCCAGTCTCGTGTTATCTATCAGTTATCCACAAGCCAGTCTCGTGTTATTTATCCATCTTGGTATGTCAACCCCATGGCGACGCCAGTACAATGGGAACCCCGTGGCCAACACCTCGTGAGAACGGGAGCAAAGCCTTCAATATATATATATATATATATATATATATATATATATATATATATATATATATATATATATATATATATATATATATATATTTTAAACTATTCGCCATTTCCCGCGTTAGCGAGGTAGCGTTAAGAACAGAGGACTGGGCCTTTTTTGGAATATCCTCACCTGGCCCCACTCTGTTCCTTCTTTTGGAAAATTAAAAAAAAAAAAAACCGAGAGGGGAGGATTTCCAGCCCCCCGCTCCCTCCCCTTTTAGTCGCCTTCTACGACACGCAGGGAATACGTGGAAAGTATTCTTAATCCCCTATCCCCAGGGATATATATATATATATATATATATATATATATATATATATATATATATATATATATATATATATATATATATATATATATATATGTAGATAGATAGATAAATAGATAGATATACCGTCTGTAAAAACAGACGGGTTTTAATGCGACCGAAAGAAAAAAAATATACAATCCAACTTTTGAATATCAGGTTTATGCATGGCTCACATGGACGCAACTCCCCTTACTTAGGTCTCCCCTAAACTCTATCTATTCAACCCATCACATCCGGAAGAAAACAACTATGAACGTCTCTATATAGCTATACAGCTAGGTCCAACAATCCAACACTGGAGCCATTCACGGACCACAACATAACTACAATCCCGGCCAACACAACACTGCGTAGCTTGTTATTGTACACTATTTTTTTTTCTCTAAGGCAACAACGGGAGTGCGGGAGGCCGGACAATGGTCGTGTGTGTGTGTGTGTGTGTGTGTGTGTGTGTGTGTGTGTGTGTGTGTGTTGAAGTCTTGGGACAACCCCACCCACGTTTAACTTACAGAAGCGGCACAGACCCCACGCTGCGACAAAATGTACTCAAAGATGACAACTGTGCACTTTAGAGAGGTACTCTCTCTCTCTCTCTCTCTCTCTCTCTCTCTCTCTCTCTCTCTCTCTCTCTCTCTCTCTGCAGCGAGATACATCGCCTTATGGGCAAGTTTTTATCGCAGTTACTCAAAATACAGGTAATGTAATCTCCCTCACATACAAATAAAAAAATTAGTGTGTAGGGAAATATATATATATATATATATATATATATATATATATATATATATATATATATATATATATATATCAACAATAACAATGATGGAGCAGGATACATACGTTGCAAGGGGGGTCTGGTCCGTCTGCAGCGATACACTTACCTGAAACAAGGGGTAAAAACATCGAGTTATTCACAGAAATGATAAAGACGTCGTGCGTGCTTTACAGATGCCAAAGCTCATTAGCATACGCACACGTGCAAGTGTGCCTGTGTCTGTGTATACTGTGTAAACACACACACACACACAGACGAGTAAAGACATGGTGCATATACATAACACATACAAAGCAAGGAGACGGAGCAAACACGAGTGTAAACCTCGATCCCCGTAACACACACACACACACACACACACACACACACACACACAGAGTCTCCCTATCTCTCCGTCCAGCTGGTGAGTCCCTATACCCACCACCAGCAGCGCTCGGTTCCCACTCCAGATGGCAGCCAAGGGCGACCGTGCAGTCAGCTCCACTCCACAACCATCGCGGCGTCCCACACGCCAATACAGACCACAGTTCTCGAGCAGGATCTCCGTTGCTCCAAGAGTGACTGAAGCGCCTCTCTTCTCAGCTAATGGTGGGTGAGGGGTAGGGCTGAGATTTATGGCTTAAAGGGAAGGGTTTGGTAAGGGTGGGTTTAAGGAAGAACTGGGAGAGAGGTTGAGGGGGAAGGTACTGTCCATACAGATAGGAGGAGGAGGTCAAGGGGAATAGAGTTGAGGAACAAGTTGGATAAAACTTCAAGATTTAATAACATATACGGTGAGAGCTGAGGTAGAGAGTGGACTGGGAAAGGGAGAGTAAGGGAAAGGGAGGGAGAGTTAAGGCTTCAGCTGAAAGCTAAGGGCGACAGTCACTCTGGGGGCATAATATGATAAGCGTCAAGGGAGTGAAAGAGAGGTTGGTGGACTGATCTTACAGCTAAGGGGGGAAAGAGAGAATAAGGGAGACAAGAGAAGCTGTGTGGTAAGAGCTGGCAACTTGAGGAAAGGGGGTAAAGGGCAGGTAGGTAAGGGAGAGAGAGAGATAAGGGAGAAAGGTAAGGGAGACAGCTAAGGGAGAGACGAGGGATTATTGGCAAAAGATGGGCATATCGACCCATAGCGGCGTCCCCAAGACTAGCACCTGCAATCTCTTACAGTTCTAATCTGCTCCCAATCTCCACATCCCCTAATCATCTCTCAATTTCTTCACATCATTATCAGCCAACAATCTCTCAACTCTCCAATCTCTTCCTTCGCTAATGTGCTCCCGATCCCTGCCCTCTCTACCCTGCTCGTCACCACTTCATTCGCCCATTCATCTCACAAAACCTTCATTTCATATTTAGCTTGCAACCAATCTCTTCGCTCACTCATCCCAGACTCTTCCCCTCCCCTCATCAGTTCCCGATCTCTCAAAATTTAGGCCAGCTCTCGATCTCTTCCTCCCTCCTCAGTCCTCGGTCTCTCTCCATTTATCAGGGTTGACGCAAGACTCTTTACACCCACCCCAGGGGACGCCCCTCCACCTCACGGAAGCAATGAGGATCAAGGGCTCTTAGAGAGTAACGTGGTTCGACTTGTCTCTGACGGAGGCTGCCACGGAGACGGCGAAGGAGGAGGAGGAGGAGGAGGAGGAGGAAGAGGAGGAGGAGGAGGAGGAGGAGGAGGAGGAGGAGGAGAAGGAGAAGGAGGAGGAGGAGGAATGGAAAAGAGTTGGCTTCAGTCTGGTGGAAAAAGGGGAGGCTTCTCCTTCCTTCCTCCCCCCCCCTCTCCCCCTCTCCGTGTGGATGTGTTGGGGATGACATCCCAGCTAATGGGTCGGCTTTGAGCCGGTCCCAGTCTACCCACGTCCCCTCCCGGGCCATCATCAGCACTAGTGTGTGTCCCATGATTACACTGTCCGAGACACTCCCCTCCCTCTCTCTCTCTCTCTCTCTCTCTCTCTCTCTCTCTCACCGCGCTCGTAGTTACGACCGCTGCCATCACACGCGGAGCCTCTCCCATACACACGTCCAGGTCCGATCCACGCCCATCGCCCAGAACACACAAGCCGATGATATGACGAGAGACGATATATAAAAACTCCAGATAAATATATGTCCATGACTACAGGGATACATATCCACGCACACACACACATACATACACTCGCTTCTTAATACATAAAGAGAATAAAGACCGAAAGGTTCGGGGAAACATGTCCGTATTCCCCATGCCGCATATCTGCAACGATTGGCCGTGCGGTGTGTGAGAATATGAGGTGGTATACAGGCGTGGGGCGGGGCCCGCAACGCTATCTCCGGGCCAGCCGGCGCCACCAGGACTAAAACACTAAAAACAAACGGTCTCTCTCTTTTTTTTTTTTTCATCCTGATCCTCCCAAGCTGAACGTACGTCGGCGGAGCATGAGCGGTATCTGATGGCGCATCTGAGTCACTCCACACTCGCTCCCGGGGGCACTGCGGCAGTACTTAAAGAGGAGGCACTTTAAAATGCCAGCGGCGGCGACACTTCGAACGAGCCTACGGCGGCAACCCGTGTGCCAGTGTGGCAAAAATAAAGGGATCTCCCACCCATCCCCCCCCTCCTCAAGAATACACCCTGGCATGTTTATCTGACCTGTGTCTTAACCACCGACCCGCAGGCTGCCACCAACAATCTACTAGATCACGTAACGTCCGGGACAGCTATGATTCAACTCAGTTAAGAGGGGGGACCAGAAAGACCCAGCCACCCACAGGTGAGATACAGGCAGTGTAGAGAGTATGCAAGCATTACCTCTGGCACTATGGCACTTTAACTGACGTTCTGTTAAGCACTATACCAACCAGCGAGTCGACAGTTTATATATGTACCCTCGAACACGACGGTACAACCCTCGAACACGACGGCACAACCCTCTAGCACGACGGTACAACCCTCGAACACGACGGTACAACCCTCGAGCACGACGGTACAACCCTCGAGCACGACGGTGCAACCCTCGAACACGACGGTACAACCCTCGAGCACGACGGTACTACCCTCGGACACGTAGGCGTGGACTCTGAAGTGACACATGAGCGTCGGTCGGGTCAGAAGGCCCAGGCGCGTCATACCCTTGAGGGGTTAGGTTAAAAGGGCCCCCCAGTCATCACACCAGGGGGTCCGTCATATGGTGCATTATGGTGGCGGAGACCACTTACCGCCGTAACCCCTTCGGCGCAGTGCAGAGGACCCGCCACGACCCTCCTTTCAAGAGGGATACAAAAAAAAAGAAAAAAAAAATCGATGTCTTACGTACGTATAGGACTCAAACATCCTTGGCTGGAGTCTCTCTCTCTCTCTCTCTCTCTCTCTCTCTCTCTCTCTCTCTCTCTCTCTCTCTCTCTCCACTTCATCATCATTCTACTAACCGTACATAAAACACAACAGCGATTGTGCTAGAGCACAATGGCGCCGGGAAGACGTAGGGCAGAGAGTGTACAGCTTTGACAGCCAAGTCCAACAAAAGACAGGTTCACCGGTGCCGTGGTTCGCTACGCCAGGACACCTGTTCGACTCCCTCGACGAAACACACAGCGAACCGAACCCCAGTTCTCTCTTTGTGGAATACAGTGCAACGCACCGGTCACTCCTGCATGCCCGACACGGCTCTCACCAACAAGTTAAACCAATGCAAGTGCTTGAAAAAATTCTATTTCATCAAGCACACTGCAAATCGCAGGTCAGGCCTAAAAAAAAATCTCAGGTGAACTGCTATCGTCTGCTACGGAGACCTCACTATGGCGTTAGGGATGCTATGGATAGTGGTGGCTGTCAGCCCGTCTGCACGTGCCAGAACTTGGGTTCCCCCATGTAAGCACCCCCCCCCCCCCCAGTAAGGCCGCCCCATGTCCACAAGCTGTTTCGCAACGCCGCCTCTCTTGTGACCTTAAACTCTGACCTTCCGTGGCGCGCGGTGGTAACCTTGGAAAAAAAAATTACGAGTGTTATAACTGCCGGGGATAACTTAAGGAGGCGCGCGGGGATGGGGGGGTGGTCAGGTTTCGACACGTTCAGTCCAGGAACGCGTCAACGAAGAGGAGGGCTTGGTCAAGTACGACACAGCCCCTGACGGGAAGAAATAAACGAATACATGAATAACTTCCAGAAATATGAGCTGCAGGAGCCTCCATGGCGGGGGGCCGTCTGCGTCGCTCGCCCTGCATCATAGGGGTTCCAT
The DNA here is from genome assembly GCF_036320965.1 of Panulirus ornatus. Taxonomy (NCBI): domain Eukaryota; kingdom Metazoa; phylum Arthropoda; class Malacostraca; order Decapoda; family Palinuridae; genus Panulirus; species Panulirus ornatus. The sequence continues at coordinate 11,567,535 of NC_092259.1, read as the reverse complement.
CCCGCGGTCGTGGTTGCCGGCTCACAGTAAACCCCATCTCTTCATCATTCCCTTTTATGGGGAGGAGAAGGTGGGGGAGGGGAGTGGGTTTGTCGAGATCTGGAACCTTGGAAAAGAGAGAGAGAGACCCTGAACAATCTTTGAGCTGGGCGTTTCATAAATCCCTCTAAACATACTCATATCCAAAATCACACTTGCTACATGAAGGTGTATTCCACACACACACACACACACACACACACACACACACACACACACACACACACAATGTCCCTGAGAAACTATTCCAAACTTTATAAACCACCGAAGAAGGAGTTTGCTGTGGGGCTCACAGTCGCATCTACGTTTTTGTGCGCAAAGTTTTGGACGCGTATGACAGACAGTCTTCAAATTTCCCGTCGGGTTCCGACCGTGAGTTCTTTCGAAGCAGACGATTTTCTTGCCTCCAACAAGACCATGAGACGAGTGGTCTATTCTCCACGGCGGCTGGGGCGGCTCAACCCCTCTCCCTCACACTGGCACTCACCACTTGGGATCCTTCCTAGATAAGTCCGTCTACAGCTTTACACGTACGGAATATGAACAAAATATATTCGTGAAACATATCATACTACCACTACTACTACTACTACTACTACTACTACTACTACTACTACTACTACTACTACTACTACTACTGCTGCTGCTGCTACTACTGCTGCTACTACTGCTGCTACTACTACTTCTACTACTACTACTACTACTACTACTACTACTACTAATAATAATAATAATAATAATAATAATAATAATAATAATAATAATCTCTACCCCGCCTGGAACAATCCGGCTACGTGTAAACAGACTATGACGTCGGGCCAGAACGGCGTAACCCACCGTGCCGGGAGGGGCCAGAACTCCCCCCCCCTCCCCCCCCACCCACGTCACACGAGATTGGGCACGACAAGTTCTGGCGAATTCCCAGCGTTCTCTCCCGCCGGCGATGCCTCCCTCCCGCAAACCAAACTCGTCAGAGCCTCCCTCCATCCTTTGATCTCCCTCCGTCGCTGTCTCAATACATGCATGCAGCCTCCAAAATCGCGCCAAAAGGGTTCCTCCAAATTCACCATAATAACAACCTCCAAAGTTATTACAGTAATTATCTATCAACCTTCTTTTTAATTACAATATTGACTGTCACACTCCAAGACTTCTCTGATACTGAACAACCCAGTAAACCCATTATGAATCAATTATTTCCAAATCCTGAACTGTACTACACCTCCAAACAGAGATACGGAAATCTACAACAAACCTACAAAATCACTACAAAATCACTCTATCCTTCATGAACATACACGACCCTCCAAAGAAGGAATCCCTCACAACATCTACAACCAACCAGCATCACTCTCCACGACCTCCGGATACGACAACAACACCCACTACCGGCTCTCGCCATGCTCGCTCCGGTCAAATCGCCCGAGTCACGTATTTCATTAAGATGTAATGTCATTCTACGTCTTGAGTGGGCACAGCCCCGAGTGCCGCCGTGCCCCCTGCTCGACAGCGCCCCCCCGTCGCAACCAACCGACCGGGAGGCAATATGCGACACTCAGCTGGTGCTTCTGGCTGGGATGTGCGACACGCCTTTGCCGCTTCCGGCTGGGATGTGCGACACTCAGCCGGTGCTTCTAGCTGGGATGTGCGACACGCCTTTGCCGCTTCTGGCCGGGATATGCGACACTCCTTTGCCGCTTCTGGCTGGGATATGCGACACTCAGCTGGTGCTTCTGGCTTGCGATATGCGACACACAGCTGGTGCTTCTGGCTGGGATATGGGACACTCAGCTGGCGCGTCCGGCAGAGATCCCCGGGCCGTGTCATGACTGGCGTCCTTCCCTCCGCCTCTTATGCATAATGAGAACAGCATTTACGACGACGCGTCACGGCTCTCCGTCTGTCTCCTCTCCCATCCGTGTCTCCCCCTCCCCCCGTCTGCTGTTCGTGCAGTCTTGTCATAATTATGTGAGTGTGTGTGTGTGTGTGTGTGTGTGTGTGTAAGCCCGTCTGTACGTGTCTGTTCATGATGCCAACACCACCACCACCAACCAAAGCCAGGGCCGGGTTTAAGGAACTCTCGAAACCCCAGGGCGGCGTACTTGGAGACGCCACCATGCGAGCCCCAGCAGGGGGGGACACACAGCATACGACCCCCCCCCCCCCCGGTATTCGACGTATCATACGTATAATAATCCGTGACCCGCCATAAACACCGCGCCAACCTTAACCTCCCCCGGGAAATAACAGCGGAGAGCAATACTTCAAGTGGGGTTAAGGTGGGTCGGAGAGGTGCCTGGGGGAACGGAACGGGGCGAAACGTGGAGAGAGAGAGAGAGAGAGAGAGAGAGAGAGAGAGAGAGAGAGAGAGAGAGAGAGAGAGAGAGAGAGAGAGAGGGACCCGGAGGCACGCATAAAACACAGGCTCTGGTGACGGTTTGAATGGCCGTACCCGTACGTCGCGTCGCAGAGAGAGAGAGAGAGAGAGAGAGAGAGAGAGAGAGAGAGAGAGAGAGAGAGAGACCCCCCCTTCGGCAACCGGCGAGTGAAGGCAGCCACGGGGAACAAGAAGCCGTGGAGGATCCGGCCAATACTTCCGCTCACGGCTTAAGTTATCGGCCGATAAACAGCGTCGGGTATTGCGGCACACGCAGCTGGTCAAACCCCCCCTCTTCCCTCCCCCCCTCCTTACAGGGCGTGATGGAGGGGTCGCGTCGCTTGCCAAGACACGCCCTTGCACCAAGGACAACCCCCCCCCCCCCCACCCCCCTCTCCTCCTAATCGCCCAGTCTGGATGCTTCATACAGATTACATCGTCTGACACACACACTACAGCCTCTGCGGAACAGAGAGTTGCACGCGCACACACACACACACACACACACACACACACACACACACACAAAGACTTTTGAGAACACACTGACGTCACGCGGAACTCATAACTAGCATACCTTGTTGTGCCTTCTTAATCAAGCCTTTCCCCTCTTTTTCTTTTTTTCCTCCCCTTACTTTCACTACGTGTCTGAGGACCACGCAGCTGCCGAGGACCATTCAACCGAAGACCACCACGCGGACCATTCAACCTAACACCACCACGCGGATCATTCAACCTGAGACCACCACGCGGACCATTCAACCTAAGACCACCAACCTTCAGCTTCACAGGCGCGGTGAATACGCCACAATCAAGACACATGCAATTAACCCTTTTGGGGAAGGAAAACACTCCTCAGGTTTCCACACAGGCGGGGAGGAAAATTTCGCCCGGACCCGAGAGATGAACGCTAGCAACCGCGACACATCGTTCAACAACACGACCCGAATGGGTTATACACATATACTTTTTTTTTTCTTCCTAACCCATCCAGATCGATACGCCAGACAAGTTGGGGGGGTAAAGACTGAGCCAAGGAGGCCCTTCAAAGACACTTGTACCACCATGTGTTGTACAATAATGTGGAGGCTGCGTTGACCCACAGGTTGCGTCCTCTAAAAGCCTTACTGAACACAAGAGCAATACACCACCTTAGTCCTAGACCCCAGCTGTGGGGGGTAGAAGACCTCCAAAACCATCGTAATGTATACGTAAGGTGAGGTATCGTCCCAGACCCAGCTGTAGGGGGTGGAAGACCTCCCAAACCATCGTAAGGTATACGTAAGGTAAGGTAAGGTCCCAGACCCAGCTGTAGGGGGTAGACCTCCCAAACCATCGTAAGGTATACGTAAGGTAAGGTAAGGATCCAGACCCAGCTGTAGGGGTTAGGAAACCTCCAAAACCACCGCACAGTGAGGCCACGGAGATTCAACCCGAGCAACAAAAACAGTAAAATATCATTAAACTTTCCAGACGAGTTTACAAGTTTCCCATCAGCTCCACAACAAACAACACAACATATTGCACACAGCCAACGACCAAGGAATTGGATCGTACCTAACAAGTTCAAAGTACTTCACATATCCAACTCACACTGTCAAACGAGTTCCTTTCCAGTAGAGTCCAATTATTTCATCGAGTTATCTATCTATCTATCTATCGTTCTATCTATCTATCTATCTATCTATCTATATATACACATTCGTGATGTCAGTCAGCACTGTTGGTCGAGAGTGTACCATCAAACCTAATATTTCCTCTCACAAGACGTGGAACTTTTACGTTTTCTTGTGAGGACCAATGATACCTTCTCTCTCTCCTCCCGAAGGAAATGTTTACTGCCCAGGCCACAGAGAAATCTCCATTCCTGAAGGTGAGTTGGACGGGTCTGGCTGGCTCTGGTGTTAGAGGCATGGGCGCATACAGTCGACGGCCGCCCATTCCTTAAGGCCAATGGTGAGGCGAACCAACACACACACACACACACACACACACACACACACACACACACACACACACACACACACACACACACACCACCGTCTCACGTGTGTGTGAACACGGCTCAGCGAGGGAACACGGCTCGAGAACTCACTCCTTACAGCCACAACACAATATCAGAACACCGGGCTACCACTGTCCCTTCTGCCACGTAAATTCCACACCACAACCACCAGCATTTCCCGTTGTTAGACATCCAGTAAGAGTCCTACCACGCCGTAATGCTACCTCCTAATTGATCCCTGCCTCTCCTTCAGTCATCCACTCCCGCCTCATAGGTTAGAAAGTTCGGATACTACTAATGTCCTCCTGCAGATAACCCTTGCCATGGACCATCTGAGATGTTATCTCTGTCCTTCCCTACGTGCGTTCCATCAGTAGATACCCTCTCTCGTCACGGACCATCGGGTCTTCTGCCATCTATCATTCCCGACGATGAAAGTCCTAAATCCTGGTAAATCATCCTATATCTCATCTGAAATAAATCTCCCAACCCCCCCAAAAGCTAGCGCCCCGATTCGTAAATCCCCCGACTCACCATGCATTCCGCTACCCTTCATAAATCCACCCCACCTCGCAAATCCCCGGGGGTCACCGTACGGCGCCTCCCCACTTCACAGATCCCCGGCTAACCACACATTCGAAATCCCTGATAAATCCGACCAAAAGGGGGCGCCCCGCTGAGACGGGGTATTGCCGCTTCAGCACGGAGCAGAAATCAATGTCTAACCAAGGGCCTCACATCTGACTCCATAACCACGAAAATAACTGTGTCAGAGAGAGAGAGAGAGAGAGAGAGAGAGAGAGAGAGAGAGAGAGAGAGAGAGAGAGAGAGACAGACAGACAGAGACAGAGACAGTGTGTGTGTGTGTGTGTGTGTGTGTGTGTGTGTGTGTGTGTGTGTGTGTGTGTGTGTGAAAACTGTGTGTTATGCGGAGAGAGTTTACACACTGTGTTCCAATTCACGAAGACCCTAGCCTATGCCCAGCACCCATTTATCGACTGGCCCCGACGGGAAGGACGAACAGCTGGGATCGGCCTGTGGGCCGACTGCCACGCCCAGGATTCAAGCTCGGGAGGGGCCCGTGTGTGAGTCATGGTCGGTGAGGCAGACCACCACACCATATCTAACACCAGTTTCAGGGTCTCCTCTCTAGCCCCGTGCGTACAGGCCGGCCTTGGAGCAAGTTGCACAAGAGTGTTCGTCCTTGATCAACCACGCTGTCTGTGGACGCAGCCCCCACAGCCTTATACCTAACCCCTGGCGTTCCTCTCTGATCTGATGCAGGTTTTGTAGATATATTCTTTTTTTTTTTTTTTGGAGGAAGACCAGAAGATTCTAGAATTTTCCACGCAACCATCCACACAACGTCTCCGAAGATGACTATTATTTTTGTTTTCGAAATTCGAACACTTGTCATTAGTCCCTCGATCTGGGGATCATCTCTCTCTCTCTCTCTCTCTCTCTCTCTCTCTCTCTCTCTCTCTCCAACAGTCGTTCTCAAAAGCTGGCTTCAGAATAAATCAGTGCGGGCTACGAATGGCCTCCGCACATTTTCTAACCCGGCATTTTTTTTCCTCTCCTAAAAATAAACATTACTGAAAAGAAAAAAAAAGATAAAAAGGTCTCTCTCTCTCTCTCTCTCTCTCTCTCTCTCTCTCTCTCTCTCTCTCTCTCTCTCTCTCACTCTCTCTCTCTCTCTCTATCACCCACAAGCCCCCCCCGGACACGATTGCCTTGAGTAATCTGAAAGATGCTGAAGGTCGTTTATCAATACGCTTTTCAAACGGACCTCACGTCGGAGGGGACAAAAAAAAAAAGGGGGAAAAAAAAAAAAATAGTCCAGCCAATCCTCAACTTCCGGACCTAATTTCTTGTCCTCTGGAATCATCATCTATTGATCCATTCACAACACCAAGGAGTCGCCAACTATGAACACATCTACACTTCTTATATTTTCGAAAAAACAAAAAAAACACACACTAGTAAACATGCTCGTGAGAGACAAAAAAGGAAAAGAAGAAAAACAGAAGAAAAAAACAATATCCCCAGACTTCATCAAAAAGTGATACAAACAGGATTATCAAAGTAATTACGGAGCTAAATGGCTTTGGTTAGGTCTCCTGCGGGAGGAACAGCGGCCGAGCACCGTACACACGACATCAGACCCAGTGGGAGCGTCACATGCTCTAGTACCCCCTTCAGCCCGCCGTGCTCTGTGACAGAAAACGGGAAATACGTCATGTGACAAAGAACTAATTTTAATAATCAAATCGGCTCAATCCTTCCCCCCTCCCTAATGGACGGCACAGCAAAATATAGATGGGACTTTCAACCATCCGGCCATCTGTCAGGGTATAGAGGGACCAGGATAATTACGTTATGATTAAAGATGGGTCTCTCTGGAAAACGGGGGGCGGGGGGGTCAATATTACCCCTTTACGTACACGTACCCCTTCCGTTATCTGGTCTTCGCAGACCTTACCTTTCCCATCGACGTGAGATTTTTACCTAAAGGGCTTAGCAACGCCTCACTGTGACTTGCGACATCTCAGATGACGTGTCCCATTGCCTAAGTTCCAAAGTGCACTTTCGTGCAATAATCACATCATCAGGGGAGACATAAGAGAGGAATATAACAGTCAGTTAATATGCATCGAAGAGACGAAGCTAGGACGCCATTTGGTAAACATGCGATTGTCCAAGACAACAAGCGTTCATAAACTTATCATTTTACAAATTTTATCAACAATATAGTTATTTAATTTGTATAGACCATCACTAATATTAAGATTATAATTCTTTGTGTATTTAATAATACAAGATTCAATGATATTTCTCGTGGTTATAGTTAGATTTAATAAGTGAGATGGCATTACTCCATTCAATACAATGATCATAGTTTTTAACGTGATTAAACAAGGTCTCATAGGAATATCTTGATCACGCGCAAAATTGTGGATCTTTCCAATATATATAAATATAAATATAATATAACATATATATATATATATATATATATATATATATATATATATATATATATATATATATATATATATATATATATATTGCGAAACATGAGAATGAAATTGAAGCTGTCACTACGAATACCTGTTCCTTTTTTGCTGTTCCCGTTGTTCCATTTATAGAAAAAGCAATTCCACTGTACTAACGCGCCTTCCCCCCCCCCCCCCCCCAACCCACACACACACACACTGATGGTGCATCAATTTGGCCTACTAACCCCCGATCGTAAACCCCCAACACCCTCCTCCTCTTCCCCCACCACTCACACACACACACACACACAGTGCCACATCAATACACCGCCTCACCTCACCTCACCTCACCTCACCTCCACCACTGTGCCAACCACAACCAACACCCAGGTTGCTCCGTGAGCCCCTGGCTTCCTAACCAATCTTAACACCAGCTCAATTTCTATACCAGCAATTCCGTTCTCGACCATAATACCCTTAGGTATCCAAGGAAAACGAGAATCATCAACCTCAAAAAATATATTTAGGAACCAAAAAATCATATCGAGAACCAATATATATATATATATATATATATATATATATATATATATATAGGTCTAAAAGGCCATAACTCGCTGTAATTTGGCACAATGGTCGTAATTGACACAACTGACGGTAAATCCAGCGCCTGCCTCACAAAGGCAATGAACACGGGTGGAATATGAGCGACGAGAGAAAGTCAGAGAGAGAGAGAGAAAAAAAAAAGTTTTTTTTTTTGAAACAGAAGAAGAACGAGGACTGAACTCCGACAGCACGAAACAAAGTCACGTCATTTCAGGAGGGATTTTCATAAATACAAATTTCACACACACACACACACACACACACACACACACACACACACACACACCGGGACAACGCGACGTGACTACAGTGAGGTAGCGTAACCCCCTCAGAAAGACCCTGCGGGTTCCCAGACCCGGGCCGGCGCACGCAAAGATGGGCCCGTCCTGTGCGCGGGACACGCGGCTTCCGTCTGAGAAGGTCCCAAATCAACCGTGGGCGGAGAAATGAAAAGTCGGTACACATTACCGTGTTCGCGGCACGTGGGAGAGTGTAATTCTACCAAATTTCCCCGGGCTAACTTATGCCACGTGCGTAAGACCTGCCCAAAATGAAAGTCCTCTAATTTTGTACAAAAATACAGAATCCAAAGTGTGCGATGGTACATAAAGCGCAGGAAAGACTGGTTACCGGGGCACCACCTCATATATATATACATATATATATATATATATATATATATATATATATATATATATATATATATATATATATATATATATATGTGTTGTGTATATGTGGGGAAATGAGACACGATAAGTTCCCAAGTGCACTTTCGTGTAATGATCACATATGAATTACTCAGACCTGGCGTAGTCAACACCCACTCCTGTGGGAGTATTAATGACCCACCTTACCTATTTGTGCCTTTCCTTCCCTTGTGTTACAAAATATTTCATCTACACATCTTTACATCCTTCAAGAATGAGAGGTCACACCAATGCATAATGTTTCATAACGAGACAGAGATAAAAAATACAGCATCTCTGCTGTATAAAAACCTTTCACGAAATTCATCAGTGAGCCAAATTATTCATACAAGCAAAACCTACCCAAATTCTGCGATATCATATATCTAATTATGCAAATGTCATATTATTCCTATAATACACTATTTCCACGCGAGCACAGGCACCTGCACTGCAACTGCCTTAAACAACTGAGCTATCGCATTTAACAGAGCATCAGAGCGGTGGGTAAATAACCGTGTTGTCGCATTTAACAAAGCATCGCAGCAGTGGGTAAACAGTCTTGTTATCACATCTAACAAAGCATCAGAGCTGTGGGTAGACAGTCGTGTTATCACAATCTAACAAAGCATCAGAGCTGTGGGTAAATAACAGTGTCATAACATTCAACAAAGCAACACAGCTTTAAGTAAACAACCCACTCAACACATTCAACAAAGCGACACAGCTCTAGGTAAATAACCGACTCATCACATTCAACAAAGCGACAAAGCAGCAGCAACAGCAGGAGGAGGAGGAGGAGGAGGTAAATACGATGATGTGCGACGCATCAACTTTGCGATCAGCCCAAGTAAACAAACCCGGGTTACAGGCGTTCCAACTCGCGCCACAGCGCTTCCCTCCCTTGACTTGACTGAAGGAGCAAGCAGGAAGTCTCTCTCTCTCTCTCTCTCTCTCTCTCTCTCTCTCTCTCTCTCTCTCTCTCTCTCTCTCTCTCTCTCTCTCCTTCGAGGACTACCAGGCGAGGAGGAACAACACGGGTAATCGTGGGTATACCAAGCGTCTCCCTCCATTCCTTCGACCGCCACTTCGCTCCTTCCACAGTCATCAGAGCCGCGGGCCTCCCTTTCCAACGCTGGAATACACGTACGTGTAGTCACGGACCGGGGGAATGCGCGGTTCTCCACACGGTGTCCACGTGTTTATCGTGAGGGTGTTGATAAGAGGCACGTAAAATATGTTACTGATCACCAGACTGATACAATACAATGGAGATAAACAGCATTCTTGCTCTGAACACAGATCTGTCTACATCCGGCAAGACGGTACGCGACCCGTGGGCACAATGGTGCACATGGTCAGGTCAGAAGCCAGGCCATCACTCCCTAAGGCTCGTACCGTCGTGCTCAAGGGTCGTACCGTCGTGCTTAAGGGTCGTACCGTCGTGCTCAAGGGTCGTACCGTCGTGCTCAAGGGTCGTACCGTCGCGCCCAAGGGGCCAAACAAATCTATTCATCCGTACGCTCATATACCACCACGGGCTTACGCCAGGAACCCCTTAATACGAGATGATGAACAGCTAGGGAGGGTTCGTGTGAGCAGACTGATCAATCCGGGAACTGTAATTAGGACAGCTAATCCCACCACTCTGCCTCGAGTGAACTACAACCTTCCACAGTAGACTAGCGCAACAACAACCCACCCACACACTCACTGATCACACTCGTCCTTCATCCTCCTCCTCCTCCTCCTCAGTAGAGAATTAATCTACGTTAAAGATCTGACTAATTAGCCAACCTCGTTACGGCAAGTTAGGGGGATGAATTTAAAGTCAGTCACTCTCCCTCTCAACCTAACTCCTGAGTTTTCCTTTTTTTTTTTCTTCTTCTTCTTTTTTTCTCTTGGTCATCCGATTTCCCACTGTTCTCCCTCCCTGTATCGTTCATCCTCCCAGCGCCAGTCAGCTTCCTTAACTTCATTTATCTTTTTCATGGGGGGGAGGGGGGGGGGAGGATCTACGTGGCTGGAGGGGAGGGAGGGTGGAGTAAAACATGCCCCCCAGTCAAGGCCATCTCGAGTGGAAAGGAAATATGAAGAGCAAAAGACACCATAATTTAATCAAGAGATCCTAAGGTCTTCAGAGACCTGGCTCTTCAAGGATGAGTGGTTCAAGGAGGAGGTGGGTGGGAGGTGAGGGGGGGGGGAAAGACGAGAGAAGGAATAGAAGGATTCCACCCTCAACCATCCCAGCCGGGTTCCGTTCCACACCCTGAGTCAGCCCCCTTCCCCCATTCCATGTGCATCAAGCCAAGCTGGTGTCTCCCCTCCGGAGCAGCATCCCTCCTCCCTCCCCGACCTCCGATACTTCGATAGTTGCCGTCCAGTTCCTTCAGTATGTGGCAACGTGAAAAAAAAAAAAAGGGAGGGAGGAGGTGGAGGTGGTGGGAGGAGGTTGCAGGGGGCCCATCTGTGGGCCTTTTCACCCGTGGTCCTTTTCTTCTTACGTGCAGAAAGGGGGAGGGGGGGGGGAATCAAATCTCATTTCCCCTCAGCTCTTTTTTCCGCAGACAGACCTGAATATACCGTGTTCCATAAGGAGGAGAGACAAGCATGACCTTCCAGACCCGGACCCACAATCTCCTGGTTTCCAGTTTTCCCTCATCTGCGCCTCCCTCCAGCCTAGCCAACTGTCTGGCCTTTTCTTCTACCCTCCCTTGCCTAATATCTCCCCCTTCTCCTACCCTCCCTTGCCCAAATTCTCCCCCTTCTACCCTCCTTTGCTCAATATCTCCCCCTTCTTTTACCCTCCCTTGCCCAATATCTCGCCCTTCTTCTATCCTCCCTTGCCCAATATCTCCCCCTTCTTCCCTCCCTTGCCCAATATCTCCCCCTTCCTCCACCCTCCCTTGCCCAACATCTCCCCCTTCTTCTACCTTCCCTTGCCCAATATCTCCCCCGTCTTCTACCCTCCGTTGCCAAAATTCTCCCCCTTCTTCTACCCTCCCTTGCCCAATATCTCCCTATCCTTTCTTCTACCCTCCCTTTCCTAATATCTTCCCCTTCCCTCATTGGTCTCCACCTCCTACAGCCCTGGTCCCCTGCCGGCATCTCCCACACACACACTCCCAACTCCTAACTTCATAATCCTGCTGGAGTACCTGAACTTGCCCTCCCCCATTACCGGGGTTAACGTTAGTTAAACTCCCCCCATTACCGGGGTTAACGTTAGTTAAACTCCCCCCATTACCGGGGTTAACGTTAGTTAAACTCCCCCCATTACCGGGGTTAACGTTAGTTAAACTCCCCCCATTACCGGGGTTAACGTTAGTTAAACTCCCCCCATTACCGGGGTTAACGATAGTTAAACTCCCCCCATTACCGGGGTTAACGTTAGTTAAACTCCCCCCATTACCGGGGTTAACGTTAGTTAAACTCCCCCCATTACCGGGGGTTAACGTTAGTTAAACTCCCCCCATTACCGGGGTTAACGTTAGTTAAACTCCCCCCATTACCGGGGTTAACGATAGTTAAACTCCCCCCATTACCGGGGTTAACGTTAGTTAAACTCCCCCCATTACCGGGGTTAACGATAGTTAAACTCCCCCCATTACCGGGGTTAACGTTAGTTAAACTCCCCCCATTACCGGGGTTAACGATAGTTAAACTCCCCCCATTACCGGGGTTAACGTTAGTTAAACTCCCCCCATTACCGGGGTTAACGATAGTTAAACTCCCCCCATTACCGGGGTTAACGTTAGTTAAACTCCCCCCATTACCGGGGTTAACGATAGTTAAACTCCCCCCATTACCGGGGTTAACGTTAGTTAAACTCCCCCCATTACCGGGGTTAACGTTAGTTAAACTCCCCCCATTACCGGGGTTAACGATAGTTAAACTCCCCCCATTACCGGGGTTAACGATAGTTAAACTCCCCCCATTACCGGGGTTAACGATAGTTAAACTCCCCCCATTACCGGGGGTTAACGTTAGTTAAACTCCCCCCATTACCGGGGTTAACGATAGTTAAACTCCCCCCATTACCGGGGTTAACGTTAGTTAAACTCCCCCCATTACCGGGGTTAACGATAGTTAAACTCCCCCCATTACCGGGGTTAACGATAGTTAAACTCCCCCCATTACCGGGGTTAACGTTAGTTAAACTCCCCCCATTACCGGGGTTAACGATAGTTAAACTCCCCCCATTACCGGGGTTAACGTTAGTTAAACTCCCCCCATTACCGGGGGTTAACGTTAGTTAAACTCCCCCCATTACCGGGGTTAACGTTAGTTAAACTCCCCCCATTACCGGGGTTAACGATAGTTAAACTCCCCCCATTACCGGGGTTAACGTTAGTTAAACTCCCCCCATTACCGGGGTTAACGTTAGTTAAACTCCCCCCATTACCGGGGGTTAACGTTAGTTAAACTCCCCCCATTACCGGGGGTTAACGTTAGTTAAACTCCCCCCATTACCGGGGTTAACGATAGTTAAACTCCCCCCATTACCGGGGTTAACGATAGTTAAACTCCCCCCATTACCGGGGTTAACGATAGTTTAAAGTCCCCCATTACCGGGGGTTAACGTTAGTTAAACTCCCCCCATTACCGGGGGTTAACGATAGTTAAACTCCCCCCATTACCGGGGTTAACGATAGTTAAACTCCCCCCATTACCGGGGTTAACGATAGTTAAACTCCCCCCATTACCGGGGTTAACGATAGTTAAACTCCCCCCATTACCGGGGTTAACGATAGTTAAACTCCCCCCATTACCGGGGTTAACGATAGTTTAAAGTCCCCCATTACCGGGGTTAACGTTAGTTAAACTCCCCCCATTACCGGGGGTTAACGTTAGTTAAACTCCCCCCATTACCGGGGGTTAACGTTAGTTAAACTCCCCCCATTACCGGGGTTAACGTTAGTTAAACTCCCCCCATTACCGGGGGTTAACGTTAGTTAAACTCCCCCCATTACCGGGGTTAACGTTAGTTAAACTCCCCCCATTACCGGGGTTAACGATAGTTAAACTCCCCCCATTACCGGGGTTAACGTTAGTTAAACTCCCCCCATTACCGGGGTTAACGTTAGTTAAACTCCCCCCATTACCGGGGTTAACGTTAGTTAAACTCCCCCCATTACCGGGGTTAACGTTAGTTAAACTCCCCCCATTACCGGGGTTAACGTTAGTTAAACTCCCCCATTACCGGGGTTAACGTTAGTTAAACTCCCCCCATTACCGGGGTTAACGTTAGTTAAACTCCCCCCATTACCGGGGTTAACGTTAGTTAAACTCCCCCCATTACCGGGGTTAACGATAGTTAAACTCCCCCCATTACCGGGGTTAACGATAGTTAAACTCCCCCCATTACCGGGGTTAACGATAGTTAAACTCCCCCCATTACCGGGGTTAACGATAGTTAAACTCCCCCCATTACCGGGGTTAACGTTAGTTAAACTCCCCCCATTACCGGGGTTAACGTTAGTTAAACTCCCCCCATTACCGGGGTTAACGTTAGTTAAACTCCCCCCATTACCGGGGTTAACGTTAGTTAAACTCCCCCCATTACCGGGGTTAACGTTAGTTAAACTCCCCCCATTACCGGGGTTAACGTTAGTTAAACTCCCCCCATTACCGGGGTTAACGATAGTTAAACTCCCCCCATTACCGGGGTTAACGATAGTTAAACTCCCCCCATTACCGGGGGTTAACGTTAGTTAAACTCCCCCCATTACCGGGGGTTAACGTTAGTTAAACTCCCCCCATTACCGGGGTTAACGATAGTTAAACTCCCCCCATTACCGGGGTTAACGTTAGTTAAACTCCCCCCATTACCGGGGTTAACGTTAGTTAAACTCCCCCCATTACCGGGGTTAACGATAGTTAAACTCCCCCCATTACCGGGGTTAACGATAGTTAAACTCCCCCCATTACCGGGGGTTAACGTTAGTTAAACTCCCCCCATTACCGGGGTTAACGATAGTTAAACTCCCCCCATTACCGGGGTTAACGTTAGTTAAACTCCCCCCATTACCGGGGTTAACGTTAGTTAAACTCCCCCCATTACCGGGGTTAACGTTAGTTAAACTCCCCCCATTACCGGGGGTTAACGTTAGTTAAACTCCCCCCATTACCGGGGTTAACGATAGTTAAACTCCCCCCATTACCGGGGTTAACGATAGTTAAACTCCCCCCATTACCGGGGTTAACGTTAGTTAAACTCCCCCCATTACCGGGGTTAACGATAGTTAAACTCCCCCCATTACCGGGGTTAACGATAGTTAAACTCCCCCCATTACCGGGGTTAACGTTAGTTAAACTCCCCCCATTACCGGGGTTAACGATAGTTAAACTCCCCCCATTACCGGGGTTAACGATAGTTAAACTCCCCCCATTACCGGGGTTAACGATAGTTAAACTCCCCCCATTACCGGGGTTAACGATAGTTAAACTCCCCCCATTACCGGGGTTAACGTTAGTTAAACTCCCCCCATTACCGGGGTTAACGATAGTTAAACTCCCCCCATTACCGGGGTTAACGATAGTTAAACTCCCCCCATTACCGGGGTTAACGATAGTTAAACTCCCCCCATTACCGGGGTTAACGTTAGTTAAACTCCCCCCATTACCGGGGTTAACGATAGTTAAACTCCCCCCATTACCGGGGGTTAACGATAGTTAAACTCCCCCCATTACCGGGGTTAACGATAGTTAAACTCCCCCCATTACCGGGGGTTAACGTTAGTTAAACTCCCCCCATTACCGGGGTTAACGATAGTTAAACTCCCCCCATTACCGGGGTTAACGTTAGTTAAACTCCCCCCATTACCGGGGTTAACGTTAGTTAAACTCCCCCCATTACCGGGGTTAACGATAGTTAAACTCCCCCCATTACCGGGGTTAACGATAGTTTAAAGTCCCCCATTACCGGGGTTAACGATAGTTAAACTCCCCCCATTACCGGGGTTAACGTTAGTTAAACTCCCCCATTACCGGGGTTAACGTTAGTTAAACTCCCCCCATTACCGGGGTTAACGTTAGTTAAACTCCCCCCATTACCGGGGTTAACGATAGTTAAACTCCCCCCATTACCGGGGTTAACGTTAGTTAAACTCCCCCCATTACCGGGGTTAACGTTAGTTAAACTCCCCCCATGACCGGGATTAACGTTAGTTAAACTCCCCATTACCGGGGTTAACGATAGTTAAACTCCCCCCATTACCGGGGGTTAACGTTAGTTAAACTCCCCCATTACCGGGGTTAACGTTAGTTAAACTCCCCCCATTACCGGGGGTTAACGTTAGTTAAACTCCCCCCATTACCGGGGGTTAACGTTAGTTAAACTCCCCGAATCCAGGGTTTACAAAGCATGCAAGACTTGGACGGGCGTTTTAACTGCAAGATAATTAGAGTTCGTATTCTCAGGAACTGACGCATTGCATGAGAGAGAGAGAGAGAGAGAGAGAGAGAGAGAGAGAGAGAGAGAGAGAGAGAGAGAGAGAGAGAGAGAGAGAGAGAGACGCATGCACGCCTTAAATCAAAGTCTCGCCCGGTTAGGACCACTCGGGCCACGGGGTGCCTGGCATGCGGAGGAGCAAGCGGTCAAAGGTCATGGGTGCGCACTTTTACAAGTAACTGGAAAACAAGAAAGGAAAAAAAATATATTCGGGCAGATACATCAGTAAACTTTCCAGTTGGGCACAGAGGTGTGTGTGTGTGTGTGTGTGTGTGTGTGTGTGTGTGTGTGTGTGGAAAGGGGAGGTAGGGTGTTAAAAGGCCTGGCATGCAGGTCAAAGGTCACACCTTATAATGCAACTTCAGGTACAATAATATGTATGTATGTATGTATGCATGTATATATATATATATATATATATATATATATATATATATATATATATATATATATATATATATATATATATATATATATATTGTAACCCCAACGAACCTACACGCACCTATTCGCCACAGACACTTTACATCCTCTCCCCTCTGGTATTTTGCACACACACACACACACACACACACACACACACACAAGCAAGGCCAAGCAGAGCCTTGCATCACTGGGGCCTTTCGTGCTTGCATAACAAATAATTACGCCACGGGCCATGCCCCGCGCGCTCTTTAATACCTGCAAGGAACACGTGCAGAACACGCGCGACATTACTCATTTCTATGAAGTCCCCAGAATAATAGAGAGACTTCTAGGAACTAATTTGCCGAAACTGGTTCCTGTCTGCACCATAAATACTTAAAATAATACAAGAGAAATACAAAAATAGTACGGGAGACATACAAACATAATACAAGAGAAATACAAATATAATACGATATATAAAAATGATACAAAAGCTCTTTACAGAATTTCTGTACCATGAAATGGAATGAGAACAGAATCAACAAAAATATTTGAGAAATGAAAGGAACAACGAAGACCCCACTGAACACCACATAAATATACACAATTTACATCAACAACAACAACAACAACAACAACAACCATAATGATAACACTAAGAGCAACAGTAAACACTGTATGGTTCTAGCAAGGCCCCGGGGAGGGCTTTCAGGTTCGTCAAGGAGTCCTGACAAGGCCTTTTAAGGGTCGTCAACAGAGCCCTGACAGGGTACTAAGGCTCGCCACAGAGCCCTGGTGACTCGCCACAAAAGCCCTGATAGGGTATACTAGGGCTCGCCACAGGGCCCTGGATAGGGCACTGGGGCTCGCCACAGAGCCCTGGATAGGGCACTGGGGCTCGCCACAGAGCCCTGGATAGGGCACTGGGGCTCGCCACAAAGCCCTGACGGGGTTCCGGGGCTTCTCACGAAGCCCTGATAGGGCGCCAGAAGTCGGAGGCTTCCATCAATTTCTTTCCTCCAGAAAACTTGGCGAGGTCTGTGCAGACGCCTCACCTCCCTATACACTCGTTAACTTTTCGATGGATAACTTAAACAAAATACCACCTAACTTTGTGACGGCTACGGCTGAGGGATGAGCGAAGGCCTGCCGTGTTTTCTGTAAGGTCTTCCGGTCAGCTGCGCGGACCTGTGGGCCTAGCCTTAACTTACCTTACCTTAACTTAACAGTCTTCATTTTATCTTACATTGCCTTGAACCACTTTACCTTGCCTCACCTTACGTTGCCCTACCTTAGCTTACCTTACACTGCCTTATCTTACCTTACCTTACCTTATCTTACCTCAACTTACCTTGCCTTGCTTTATTTTACTTTACCTTACAAGAATATCTACATTAATTTACCTTTACCTAAATTGAAAATACAGTTTTCTATGACCTAAATACGCTGAAACTGTAATGTTTTACAGCAACGGGACTTTCTAAATGTTACAAAATTAAGCTGAAATCATTATTCTTTTTCATTTTTGTCTCATATAACTCTGTGCAGCTAAACATGTCCGAAACACTATAAAAATCTGCTCCGTTATGAACAGAAAAGTTAATTTAGAGCCAAAGTGTCCAACTTTGTGAAGGCCGGACATCTAATATTTGAAATGTGTAATCCATGCTGAAGTGTTAATGATGAGAAACAGTCCTGAAATTCGTCTGTGAATCTAGATATATTCAGGAGAAAATACACAAGTTTATTCAGCTAGAACCTGGGTTTCTTCCGAAGATGTAGTAATGTATTCAGCGCAAACCTTGGTTTATTCTGGTAGGATCTCTGTCAGTTCGGAGGGAAGTCTGGGTTTAGTGGCTCAGGGGAAATTCAAGCTTACTCTGGGATAAATCTGGGGAAATCTAAGCGTACTCTAGGAGAAATCTGGGTTTATTCGAGGGAAATGCTCCATTCAGGTTCGGCAATCACCAATGACAAGATATACTTACAAATATGAAACTTGCTCTCCGGCTTCGTCAAGGGGGAGGTAAAGTGTCCACCACACACGACAACTGACTTGCTACAACATACGTACGTCAAAACGCACATTGCACCTGGCAAAGCTGGGGCCGAAACCATGCTGCTGGGGAGCGGTAAGCGTTCGAGATGTCAGGGCGCACACTCCTGTCAATACCTTGTGTGTCAAAGACGCCAAGGAACACACTCCTGTCAATAAGCGAGTGTCAGGAAACAATGCGGGGCACAGCGACGCGCCATCAGGAAGAACAGCTCTCCCAACACCCAAGCCCCACGGTGACCATCAGACAGTAAAAAGACCCGACCCGGCCACCACCGCCACCACCACCATTACCACCACGTCTCTCTCTCTCTCTCTCTCTCTCTCTCTCTCTCTCTCTCTCTCTCTCTCTCTCACGCTACGCTTCAAGGAGTTGCCACACCAAATTTCCCTGGGCCGGACTTAAGCCGTCGTGACACCGCGGTAACGCACACACACACTCTCTCTCTACTCCTCTCCTCCTCCTCCTCCGTTAGCCCGGGATTAACACCAAGGCGGGAGAGAGATATATATCTCCACATTCTGAGGTATTACCTGGAACAAAGTGTGGCACGAGCCTTCCTCCGGCACACCGAGAGTACGACCCTTTGAGCAACAGACGTTATGAGCTCTTGGGCTCGAAAAGGCACGACCCTCGAGCACTGAAGGTACGATCCTCGAGCACTGAAGTCACGACCCTCGAGCACTGAAGGTACGACCCTCGAGACTGAAGGCACGACACTCGAGCACTGAAGGCACGACCCTCGAGCACTGAAGGCACGACCCTCGAGCGACGACGGTACGACGTTTTTGGACGGCCGAAACGACATTTGGTTTCTGACGCCCTGTTCTGGTGGAAGAAATGGTATCTGATACAGAGAGAAAACAGTGCGCTATATACACATCTGACACAAACGAGGTCCACTAGAGACAGATATATGACACGTACGAGACTTCAGTCACTGACACATATGACACAATCAGCGCCCGATCCAGGCACGTGTGACATTAACTACGCCCGGTTCTGACAGATGCGACACTAACTACGCCCTGTTCTGACAGATGTGACACCAACTACGCCCTGTTCTGACAGATGTGACACTAACTACGCCCTGTTCTGACAGATGCGACACTAACTACGCCCTGTTCTGACAGATGTGACACTAACTACGCCCAGTTCGGACATGTGACACCAACCACGTCCAGACCAACAGTCCCTGGACATACCCAGTACAGGGGCACACCAACTACCCGGTACGAGACCCATTATGCCCCGTGTGACACTACAAATCCCGGTAATCCCTCTGTTTATGCGCCTCCCTCCTCAAAATCCCATCAACTACGGTAATCCCGAAACGTGAAAACAAAAAATCACAAAATCCCTGTTTACTTCCCCTCGATAAACAAGTTACCATTTACATACGCCCGAAGCTGGGCACGATCATAACCGACACTGGGGCGAAAAGGCCCAACCAAACTGGATTTAATTAAAATACGAACATAATTTCCTGACAACAGAGAAAATAAAACTCATATAATCACTATCCCTTGGAGAGCGTTACGTCACGAAGGACTGGCGAAGAGCGCGAGTTACGACAGACCGGTAGAGAGAGAGAGAGAGAGAGAGAGAGAGAGAGAGAGAGAGAGAGAGAGAGAGAGAGAGAGAGAGAGAGAGAGAGAGAGAAGCTTCAAGGAAGAGTTCAGGAGCCCCGGCGTACCCAAAGGCCAGCATCTCTCAGTGTTCTCCCACCTGCCAGGTTCAGACACTGACAAGTCGGTCGTGACACATGCCAAAGGGCATGGACGAGGCTCGGTGGGGCGCGTCGCTATATATTGTCCCCTTTCGAACCCCTTGCCTTTCCCGACCTAAGCCGAAATGAAGGACTGGATGAGATATAGAAGCTAGAGAGACGCTGTACCAGTGCGCACTGTAACGAAATATTTTGGGAAACAAATCAGTTTAGGATATATAATAATAATAATAACAATAATAATAATAATAATAATAATAATAATAATAATCATAATAACAAGCATAACAGGTTCACAGAATCATCAGTGAGGTTGTAACACCACCTGGAAGAAAGATTAAATTCAGCCCATCTGAATGCCAGACCTACATAATTCCGGGTTAGGAGTGGATGATTCTCCCTCGTCGTCACTAATTCACCAATACTCAATACTTCCAGGGGAGCGGCGGTATGCAAGGCATGAGTAACACTCACCAGTTGTGTGAGTTGCAAACCATTCTTTCTCCACCACTCTCGCCTGACAGCTTTCCCACGTAGCCCACCGTATAACATACACACACACACACACACACACACACACACACACACCTTTACGACTAGTGTGAGGGGTTTCATCTCGTTATTCCACTGATCACTCTGGTGGCTGTCTGAGGCCGTTCCCTCGGCCAACAGACCCACGCACCCTCCACAACCCGGCTGATCAAATACATCCTGCACGGGGTTTTTCTCCTCTAATATTTTCCCACACAAGAAGTAAGACACACAGTTCAACCCCTTCAGTACAAGGGTTCGACTCCCGAGCACGACGGCAAGGCCCAGTCCCGAAGGAAGACGGTACGATCCTCGAGCCAGCCTGTACGACCCAGGCCCGAAGGAAGACGGTACGATCCTCGAGCCCGACGGTATGACCCAGGCCCGAAGGAAGACGGTACGATCCTCGAGCCAGCCTGTACGACCCAGGCCCGAAGGAAGACGGTACGATCCTCGAGCCCGACGGTACGGCCCAGTCCCGAAGGAAGACGGTACGATCCTCGAGCCCGACGGTACGACCCAGTCCCGAAGGAAGACGGTACGATCCTCAAGCCAGCCTGTACGACCCAGGCCCGAAGGAAGACGGTACGATCCTCGAGCCCGACGGTACGACCCAGTCCCGAAGGAAGACGGTACGATCCTCAAGCCAGCCTGTACGACCCAGGCCCGAAGGAAGACGGTACGATCCTCCAGCCCGACGGTACGACCCTGGCCCGAGGAGAAATATCCCACGCGGAAATATTTCCCACTCCACCATAACGAAAGGAATATTCCCACCCTCCTTAAGCCAAATCCCAAACAGGGAAATACTTCCTAACCCTGAGACGAGGTATTGCACAAGACACATCTCCTCCCGATCATGAGAAATATTCCCTAATCCCGCAGAGAAATATCTGACGAGGTATACCTCCCACTGGTAATGAGAAATACTACCCGAGACGTTCGCCATCATGGGCGGGAGGGCGCATACGTGGATGGTTCCTCTCTCCGTACTTATCACTCTTTCCTCGTCCTGTTGAGGAGTTCCCTCTTACTCAAGCTGGTTAATGACGTCTGGCCTGGGGAGGTGCGCCTTCCTAAGCTCCTGGGGATCAAGGAGGAAGATGAGGAAGGAGGAAGACGGCAGTAAAAGAGAGGCCGAACAGACAAGGATAATGAGGGGAAGGGGGGAGTATGAGGGAGATGAGGAAGGATATGTACGCCGGGTAAGACTGGAGGTCTGAGTGGGAATGAGGAGGAGGTGGTGGTGGTGGTGACAGACATCCAAAGAAGTTTTTTGAGTAACATATAAAGACAAATGTGGAATCTGAGAGGGAAAACACACACACACACACACACACACACACACACACACACACACACGCGCGCGCGCGCGCGCGAACCTGGACGTCACAGAGACCATCATATATGGACGAAGTCTGTTTGTATCGTTTCCAAACCCATCACGAAGGTATTCAAGGCCTTACACAACACGACCCAATACTCTAATAAGTACAGAGGCCGTCCATGCAGACTGTGACAGGAGAGGCTTCCCACCTTCTATCCCGTGGAACGAATACAATGAGAGTAAAATCTACAGAAAATAAAAAGTACCCTACTGGGACTTCTAAGCCCAGAGGTAATAATTACCTGACGGACTCTCGCCCTTACGTCGATGGGGTTCAGGGGACTGGAACACAGAGCCACACTGACTGGTTAGCACCATTAGGGAAATTACACAAACACTGGGTGAACCACGCACCATCACCAGCTGGGGAATCACACATCACCATCAGGAGAATCACCCATCATCACCATCAGGTGAATCACACACCACCATCAGATGATCACCAATACCACACAAAGAACCACAGGAACCATCTCCTTACACCACACACACCTGGACACAACCATCAGGCATCAACGCTGTCAGGCGAAGAAGATAGGTTCCACCACCTGTAGGTTCTACCACCTGTAGGTTCCACCACCTAAACCCCTGAGAAAGAATCTCCCGTATCTAAAATACGTGTGTCTCTTTATCCAGGGTCACCAGTATTACCATGTGGGGCTGCTATATCACCCACTACCTGTCTGGTACCGCATACCTCACTGTATCCCAACAATTTTAATACCCCTGGGTCCACTCTAGATAATGGCCAGTCACATTCATTTCTCCCACTAAACACACACACACACACACACACACACACACACACACACACACACAACCTGGCAAATTGTAACACTCTCCAGAAATTATTAAGACCCCGGCAATAAACTGACCATCTTTATCCCAGTGCCCCGGATACATACATGAGAGAGACGTCCCCACGTCAAAGACATATACGAACCAGACGTCCCTCTACTGTCAATGACACATACACGAGCCAGACGTACCCCTGTCCAAAACACATACACGGGCCAGACGTCCCCCTGTCCAACACACATACACGGGCAGACGTCCCTCGACTGTCAATGACACATACACGGGCCAGACATCCCCCTGCCAAACAAACATACAACGTGTCAGACGTCCCCCTGTCAAACACACACACGGGCCAGACGTCCCCCAACTGTCAAAGACACATACACGGGACAAACGTCCCCCTTGCCACAGACACATACACGAACTGACACCCATCCAACCCGCCTAATTGCCTTTACATGTTTCCCGTCCGGTCGCTAATTTATTCTGTCTCGCTCCAATGCCCTTCACTCCCGGGCTTTTAGACACGGCCCGTTGTGAGTACCAACGCGGGGACACGGCCGGGGGAGGGCAGAACGGGGGGGACAAAAAAAAAAAAAAAACACAGACATTCATGCATTTCACAGTAGTTTTGTCCCGTCATTACGAGTTCAAGTTCGGCCACAAACACCGACAAAACTCGATACGAAAAAGGGGAAAATCTACGAACGTCAAAAGCCACACATGTATACCAGACCATTTTTTTTTCTATTTTTTTCTTTACCTTATGCCACGTGGAAAACAGTTACATACAGCATGGGGGTCCACACTCTTGACTGGAGCAGTGTGTGTGTGTGTGTGTGTGTGTGTGTGTGTGTGTGTGTGTGTGTGTGTGTGCGGGGGGGGGGGGTGGTGGACAGGCGGAGGGTACACCCCTTCCCCCAGAGAGTTGTAGGCATCCACTCAGACTTCCAACACAACTCGTTATCTCACCTCTACGATGGCGCAGGTAGACGGGGGGGGGGGGGGGGGGGTGATCACACTCAATGACACACAACTAAAGGCACTGTATACAATGGTTGGGGCGTCTGCAGACCGGCTCTTGACCACCAAGGATGTGGAGGGGAAGGAGAGGGAGGGATGGGGGGTTGAACACGTGGTGTGGACATGAGGTACAAGGGAACGAAAACAAAATTCTAGACACTGACGTAGCACATAAACATCATCACTGGTACCGGCTACAATAATATCCATACTTACCAAAATCCAATATGAAGCGCAGAACAACGCACGAAACGAAATCAACCACACTGCTGAAATGACTCGTTTAAACAGCGTCATGAAGGCAAGAAAGGAGGGAGACAGGTGGGATAAGGTGAGGGGCAACTGCAATACGAAAGGGAGAACAGGACCGAGTGTGGCCGGGTGGCCTGCAACTTTACAAGCACCGAGTCACACAACACCGGATTAAACAACGCGATGCCAAGCACATCAACGGAAACAACGCAATCAAGACGGTTTCATAATTCCGAGCAATGCCACTCGCGGATGAACAGCAACGTGCTATCCGGGGGTGCAAAAGCAAGTCGAGACAATGATCAAGTGCTGCGGCGGCAGCGAAATGATTATGTATACTTAAAGACGTTGTCTGCCAGCATAGCGAAGCGCCCGGACAAGGACGGCATGATATATGACGCGGGGCAAGACCTTGCATATCCCTGCACAATCCAGCCGGGACGGAGAAAACGAATTAAATGAAATTACTGTGAAACTAGACCGTACGTCGGAAATCTGACAGTAGTAACATCATAAGTACGGATACTGTCAACATCATCACTACGGATACTGTCAAAACATCATCACTACGGATACTGTCAACATCATCACTACGGATACTGTCAACATCACTACGGATACTGTCAACATCATCACTACGGATACAGTCAAAACACCATCAGGAACATCATTAATGGCCGCTTCGGGGGGATGGGACGGGAGGGGTTGAACCACAAACGGGGCCCCTAAGAGGCAATAAGGCAGGCAGGGGGGGCTGCTGTAAGGAAACGAACCTCCCATGTGCTGCTCCGGGGCGGACACCAATATTACGACGCGGGGGAGGGAGGTAATAATATTGGCCGCCACATCATCGGGGAGGAAAGGAAGAGCCGTGGCAATTGAACTGCAATGAACGCGGTGTGCGGGGCGACGAGGCGGCCGACCTGAGGGTGGGGAGATGAACGTGCTGGGGAGAGGAAAGGGGTGAAGGGGAGTGTCTAGGGGAGGAGAGAGGGGGGTGGGAAGGAGGTTATGAGGGTCGGCCCTTAAGCTATGACGGACGAACGAACGGACGAGCCAAGTGACGCAGGGGGTCGCAGGCTGTCGGTCTGAAATGGAGTCGACATCCAGACATAACTGAATAAATGTATCTATCTACTTATCTACTTACATTCTTCACCGTAGTTATCTTGACCTACCCCCTTTCCCATGAGCATTACCCTTCGTTATTTGGTACGACCTACGAACACGACGACGGTACGACCCTTGAGCATCATACCGTCATGCTCAAGGGTCGTATCGTCGTGCTCAAGGGTCGTACCGTCGTGCTCAAGGGAGGCACCGTCGTGCTCAAGGGTCGTACCGTCGTGCTCAAGGGAGGCACCGTCGTGCTCAAGGGTCGCACCGTCGTGCTCACGGGTCGTACCATCGTGCTCATGGTAAGGTTAAGCCCGGCAAGGGGGGTAATTCAATATTCCGTATCTACAAATGCTAAAAAATAATAAAAAAAAAATTTGAAACAAAAAAGTATTCATAACTGGCATGTTGCCCACTACATCGGAAATTACCAAAACCGTAGGGGCGTCCAATTAACAGCCAGGCACCAAAACAAATAACATGGGGCCGGGAATACGGTGCAGCGGAACAACGAAATTACCCACAACAAATACACTACAAAAAAGAAAATAAATTAACCAGCAGACGCACTGCCATTTGCGATTGGGGGGGAGAGAGAGAGAGAGAGAGAGAGAGAGAGAGAGAGAGAGAGAGAGAGAGAGAGAGAGAGAGAGAGAGAGAGAGAGAGAGAGGTGTTCCTCATTTGCATAATAAGCAACGCTCCCCAAAACACCAGAGCAACGGAATTCACAATCGCCGCCGCTGCCTTCAAGCTCGCCGTGGGGGGGGGGGGGGGGGGGGGGGGGTAAAAAGACATCAGACCAGAGCCAGACAAACTGGGCCAGCTAAATAATGATGAACTTAGGGCTGGCCACGCAGCTCTGTACCGAACAATAATAAAAATCACTCACTTCATAACGCGAGTCCAGCCCAATGGCATAATTACATTCAATACGTCCAGCGGGACAAGGGCTCCAGGCTGGCCAAAATACTCACCGTTAAAAGTAGCCCGAAGATTGAGGTCAGCAGCGCTGTAGGGGAGAGAGAGAAAGAAAAGATATCAGTACATTGTTGAACACCAATGTCTAGCATTCATACACAAACGACTCACTCACATGCCACTCACTCATGTAAGCCGTGCAGGACGTGAGACTTACACATACCACTCATCCATGTGAGCCGTGCAGGACGTGAGACTTACACATACCACTCATCCATGTGAGTAGTGAAGGACGCGAGACTCACATACCACTCATCCATGTGAGCCGTGCAGGACGTGAGACTTACACATACCACTCATCCATGTGAGTAGTGAAGGACGCGAGACTCACATACCACTCATCCATGTGAGCCGTGCAGGACGTGAGACTTACACATACCACTCATCCATGTGAGTAGTGAAGGACGCGAGACTCACATACCACTCATCCATGTGAGCCGTGCAGGACGTGAGACTCACATACCACTCATCCATGTGAGCTGTGCAGGACGTGAGACTCACATACCACTCATCCATGTGAGCCGTGCAGGACATGAGACTCACATACCACTCATCCATGTGAGTAGTGCAGGACGCGAGACTCACATACCACTCATCCATGTGAGCCGTGCAGGACGCGAGACTCACATCCAGGTTATTACAACCTGATATAAGCTTCATCATCCGTCTCAACAACTACAACCTTACTATCTATATCTATATCTATAATTAGGCCTATGTGCGGAAGCGGCTTCCAATATATTAGCCTGGTCGACCCACGGCCCAACCCAAGAGCCTGCCTTGGCCCGATTACGCCCAAGGGTCGTACACCATCGTGGTCGAGGGTCGTGCCATTCGCGTTCGAGGGTCGTAAAGTCGTTTAAAGGTCGTCTACCATTCGTGTTCGAGGGTCGTTACGTCGTCGTGCCCAAAGGGGCTGAAGTCAGTTAGTCTAAAGTTCTACAAAAAATGTATCAAAACTAAGGCTACCGATGAAAAGTTTCCTGTACACACGAACGCTATGCCCTACACACACACACACACACACACACACACACACACACACACATACACACACACACACTGTAAATACAGCCCCTTTCCCTTGTCCCAGCTATGACCAGACAACGCAAAGCAAACGTCGTGTGTGTCCTGTTAAAACAAAGGCCCCCCCACGCCAGAGAGAGAGAGAGAGAGAGAGAGAGAGAGAGAGAGAGAGAGAGAGAGAGAGAGAGAGAGAGAGAGAGAGAAACGATGGGCGACCATTATAAATCTTGCTGAAAACGTGGAGTGAAAAAAAAAAAAGTCTTCGCCATACTCCATTTGCGACAAATGGCGAGCGACGCACGACTACAGCCTGCGAGAACGGCCCTCCCCCCGTTGAATCCCCGACACAGGCCGTCATCCATCTGGCTCCCAGTGTCTCTGTCCAAACACACGGTGCACGCACGGCCGGCGTCTGCACCGCGCCACCACCACCATCCCCCCCTCGCCCGTGCACCTCCTCCACCACCTAGAGCGCCCCAAGAGATGCCGCCAGCGCGCGAACTCTTGACTGCGGGGGGAAAGAGGATGATCCATGATCGCGGACTTCGATGTGAAGCGAGCGTTGGGTGTAAATATGCCTCTAGCAACAATGAGGTTCAGCACACCGTCTGCCAATGTAATCTAGAAGTTTATATGCCACAGTAAAATGAGTGAGGATAACCACACATACATACATAAACACACACACACACACACACACACACACACACACACACACACACAATGACGAAGTAGCAAACGGGATGTTTTATATAAAAAATGAGGGAGGGAAAGGAAACGGGAAGGAGATGGGTGGGGATGGGAGGGTCTGGGGTGAATGTAATGAAGAACGTGCTTTATCTACGGCTGCGGTACTTCGCCCCGTCCGCCGCAGGGGCCACCCGCCCGCCCCACCTTATCTCGCCACGACCCGCGGGAGGCCGCACGAAACACAATCAGTCATCTCTTGCGGATCTTCACCGACAAATGAGGGGACGCACATAAATATCGACGAGGAACGCTGGCAGTTATCTACGCAGGACGAAAGAAAAATTTCGCGGCGTCAAAACATTCGCACGGAAGATGTGTACTAATTCCTCATCTTTCTCTCGACAGACGTAGCTCTCTGATGCTCAGCCTCCCAGCAGCGTCTGTACCCTCACGCACCATCCAGATGACAATATCACACTCTCACTGATACGGCCACTTAACTCTCCTGGTTCCCTCTTTCTCCTGTCAACTCTGCAAGGTTCCGACATCCCGCCTCGGCCAGGATGAACCCCACACTCACTCACCCTCCTGGC
>NC_092259.1:11521278-11533778 GCF_036320965.1 Panulirus ornatus | reverse complement strand
TTTGTTCTCCCTCTACCCCTCCTCCACACCTCCCCTCCCACACTTCCAACACTTCTAATTCACGCCTCTCTCATTCCATTTTCTTTACCACTCTCCCTACCTCGAACACTCCTCTTCCCCAGCAACATCCCCCACCTCCTGTCCTCCACCACACACACACACACACACACACACACACACACACACACACACACACACACACACACACACACACACTTCCTCCGGCCTCACCAGCCAAATAAGTTACCTTGCTCCCTGGATCGATGCGTCTCGAGAACAAGCCACACGCGGACCTGAACAGGTTTTCTGCAAATAACTCCCACCTTCACACAAGTACTGGACCATCGCCTACGTATGGCACGTCCGTCTTGAGGGGCGTTCCCCTCCTCCTCCTCCTCGTCCTCCTGCCTCCCACGAAGCCAACGCTGTGTGGACACCCTCGGCGACGTGGCGAGACATCCACCAAATGAAATGGCAACCAAACTTGGCTTTAAACTTTCCGACGCATGGGGCAACGTGCAGACGAGTGTTTCAAACCCCCACACCTCGCAATCCCTCAGAAGCGAAAGCAATGAAAAAAAATATATATGTAATTAAGAGAAAAAAACAACTCTATACTACCCTACAACACATACAGATATAATATCCCTTATCTCTATGAGAGGCATATGTACATAGGATGACCACAATTGACCTCCAGCTGGGTTTGGCGTAGTCTCGACGGACAGAAACCTACACACGCACACACACATCCTGACCTCACATGACAGAAACCCACACACACTTACACACACACACACACACACACACACACACACACACACACACACACACACACACACACGCCCTGACCTCTCAAAACTCTCACATAGAGGCAATCCATCCTACTTATGCGGGGGGAACATCAAAACACCACCACACTCGTGCAAGACACATAAACATACATCATACTTACACAGTTTCATAAAAATAACGCCAACAAACTAGCACTTAAACGCGACGACACAAGCTGCATTAAGCAATACCATGGATTCACATAAAACCCACACACACACACACACACGGACGCAATGAATAACAAGGAAGGTAGTGAAGTCCTGAGAAGTGGTTTTACGCGGAAGAACAACAACACACGGCCGATTGATCACCGAGGACGATAACACACAAAATGACCTGGACATCGAGTGAGGATAGCACACGATGGACGGCTGCTGGTCAGGAAGATAACACAATGGACGCGATCATCCCTGATGATAACACCATATGGACTGATCCTCTGTGAAGATAACAATATACCATTAAACAAAACGTACGTACGTCTCCCATATATATATAAACGTTTCATGAAGATGGACTACCACTGGATACATACCAACAATAAAGACACAGTGGCCAGAGCCTTAATAACCACTGGATACATACAAACAATAAAGACACAGTGGCCAGAGCCTTAATAACCACTGGATACATACAAACAATAAAGACAGAGTGACCAGCACTTTAATACCACTGGATACATACAAACTTTACCGATGAATGAATTAGTATCGTTGCCTTGCGTGTCTAGGTCTTGCACAGACACACGCAGAACCATCAAGAGAGAGAGAGAGAGAGAGAGAGAGAGAGAGAGAGAGAGAGAGAGAGAGAGAGAGAGAGAGAGAGAGAGAGAGAGAGACTGCGGCAGCTTGTGTACCCAACAGATCACTCCCTCCCTCTTAATCTAATATCATCTCGTATATCAACCGCTTAGCATGCAAATGGGAAATTATATATTCGTGTTAAACCATCTTCCAAACATTCTGAGACGGTAAACATCACAACAACAAAAAGAAAATAATAAACCCGACAAAGACGGCGAGCGACCCTTGCGAGACTCGTTGACGACGTACGAGACACGTACAAGCACAAGTTACGACAGTGCGATGAAGCATGATTCAATGTTTACGTTCAGTGACGCATCGGCTCCGCATGCGTCTCGCCTGCTCGAGGGAAGGTTCGTGTGGCCAGGCAGCTATCCCGCCCCCTCCTGCCATTTGCGCGCTTTTCCAGGTAAAACGCGTTCTACAGCGTTAACTTTCGTGGATGTCGATGAATAACTCGGGTCGGGGTCACGAGGGAGGGTGTCAAGGGTCAGTGCGTTGGGGAGATACACACCAGCCAGTGGAGTCTGACCGTGAGGTAAATAAATTTGTTTATCATCACAAAAAGATTCTTACTCGATATTTGCTTAGGAAACTGACCCACTCATCTGCAGTGACTCCCCTTTACCTTACTCGTACACAGTTCATGCCTGACCCCTGACGCATTCACACGGGCCGCCCTGGATCGAATCCTGGTTGCAGCAGTCGGTCCACAGCCAACCCATCTGTTCATCCACCCTTAGGGGGTTGGTTGGGTACCAGGCGTAAATTAGGGTATACATTTATCTACCGTTAATGATGATGGCCATAATCAGGGCCTCAGCTAGCATAAAATACACACCAATACCGTCCTGACACACCTGAGTCCATAAATTCCACCATATAAATCCAACAGCGTAAGAATTTCGTCTTAAGGGCAAAATAAAGCTCTGGCTTTGTTATACCTGCGCCCGACAGTCCACCAGCCAGGTTGTAAGCAGCCCCGTCCACAGCCGCACCTCAGGTGCCTGACCCCATAACTCGTAGCGACCGGGTGTGGCGACGCACACCTCCCTGACGGCGAAGGTTGCCTCCGTCAGGCTCTGGCCAACTGCTGCTCCAGCGGGTGACTCCCGACATGCCAAAAAAAAAAAAAAAAAAAAAAAACGTCGCTTCTGCCTCAATTCAAACACCCCACCACGCACGTCCCCGATCACTAACAAATATCTCTCCGTGGACACCATGGCCAGGGAGCGAGTACCCACCTCTTAGTAATCCCAGGCAAGGCCCGCCACGACCCGGGGATAACCTGGATGTAAGAAATTCCGTAGGTTTATGCGAAAGGCTCGGTGCAGCGCGCGTGGGAAAATGTCAGGGGGCAGGAACGCATCTGGCCTCATGTATAACTCACACACAAACACACACGCACACACACACACACACACACACACACACACACACACACACACACGGACCTCTGCCCTGACGGTACAGCGTTTTGCCTCCTGCATTATACCTTCCGTGGCCTGGGATGAGGCGTGTATCCCTGGGTGGTTGGGTGTTGTACTGCACACATATATCCCAGCTGATGGCTGGTCTGGTGCATGTGGTCAGGGGTTGGGATCCGGCGGCCAGGACGGAACGCGTCGACACCGAAGGAAGCCAGGCAAGTGCGCCGCCGACACCAACAACCTCCAACACTAACCCACCCACCACGCTCCTGAATCCTCACACACACACACACACACACACACACACACACACACACACACACACGCAAACACACACACACCATCCTCCTCCTCCTCCTCCTCCTCCTCTTCTTCCCTCCTACTCTTCCTTCTCCTCCTCCTACTCTTCTTCCCTCCTACTCTTCCTTCTCCTCCTCCTCCTCTTCTTCCCTCCTACCCTTCCTTTCCCCTCCTCCTCCTCTTCCTTCCCCTCTCCCCTCCTGAACTTCGTCTCCCCACCACCATTACTCGTCAGCCCCTCCACACATCTATTTCTGCAACCCCCTGCGTCGTCATACACGTCCTTCCATTTTCATTCAATCGATCATTTTACCCAAGTCACATCTTCCTCGCCATTACAGACAGTCTCACCCTCCCCTTCTCCTGAGCCTCATCTTAACCCCTGGCCCAGATTTCATATTCCCCATCACTACAGCTCTACCCTTACCATATTCCCCATCACTACAGCTCTACCCTTACCATATTCCCCATCACTACAGCTCAACCCTTACCATATTCCCCATCACTACAGCTCTACCCTTACCACTCTCTTTTTTTTCATATATATACTCAACAGTTTCATATCATCCCCTTCTTTGTATCGTTCGCCACAATCCCGTATCTATATGTCCTCTGCAACAGCCTGCACCGTATGTACTTTCCTGACCACACAACTGGTCAAGTCCGTACATACTTTCCTCACCACACAACTGGTCAAGTCCAGCCCTTCATCGAGAGAGAGAGAGAGAGTGTAGGACCAACACAGGAGCCTATGAGTGTACCGTCTCCCTGTGGCATGTTCGTGTCTACCTTCACACTGTTCCGGTATGGTCTTCGGTTTCTCCCCCGTCGTGGTCTACCCTCTCACTATTCCAGAGTATGGTCTTCGGTTCCTTATTCCAGTGTGGTCTGAGGGGGCCCCCCCCTCTCTCTCCCCCTTGTCTACCTTCACTCACACCCCGCGTCATCCTAACGCGTCAGCACCCTCGCATTTAACTGCCGTCGTGTCTTCCTGGAACGCAACCAAGTCTCGAGGTTCGAACTATTCCTCCTCTTTTATGACGTCCTTACGGAGGGAAAACACGGTAAAATATTTAAGAGGAATTAGGTCAAGACCGTCAAAAGGATGGAATATACGAGGCATTCGCCTCCTTCCCTCTGGAAACAAAAGGAAAAAAAAAATCCTGCACACCCCCGAAGAAAAATCAAATTACCGCCTCAAAGACCTGGAAATTGAAAAAAAAAAAAATCTTACTTTGGAAATTGAGGGAAAAGATGAAACGGTGAGGGAGCCTCAAGCCATAGCATCATGGGAGAGAACCTCACAATTTTGAATTTCGTGATGCATGCCTTTGTAAGACCTCAAGGGACTCACGTGTCTTCTTCTCCCTCCTCCTCCTCCTCCTCCTCCTCCTGCTCTCCACCCAGACATACACAATCTCACCAGCGTTAAGGGCCAGGTCCCACCCTCGCACATCCTTTCTTTTTTTTTTTCCTCTTTTTAAAACATTCTGACGAGCCAGGTAGGGCCGCATGTCACCTGAGAGAGGGAGGGAGGAGACACCTGAGTGGCAACATAAATTGCCAGCTACCTACTTTGGGTGAAGCCAGTGGCCCCACTCTGGCGCAGTTGGGCTGGGCAACGTCACCACTCCTCCCTCTCGCCGCCCCCACATCAAATGACCAGAGAGGCTTCTCACAACTGCTGGGGGCCTTTACGACGACAGGCGTGTGATAACAAGAGATGATCAATTTCACTGTCTTCCCTCCCCCCCCCCCCCTCTCTCAAAAAACTATAGAGAAAAATGAAAGCAAAACGTATATATAAACAATAATACGAACATCAGTATTAATAATAATAATAATAATAATAATAATAATAATAATAATAATAATAATAATAATAATAATAATAATGATGATAATAATAATAATAATAATAATAATAATAATAATAATAATAGTCAATCTAGGTAAGGTCCCTGCCAGGTCTCACCCCTGCCAGAGATTTCCAAGCGTCAGAGGACACAAGCAAGACGAGCACCGCCCTTGCCACACAAGACCACATCCGCACAGCAGATCGCCAGTAACAACGAGGAGATACAAACTACCACAACGACGCTGTTGAACAACCTAACCTGCATGACCCCAGGTCAAGTAAGTAGTTAGCACAAGTGTGGGAAAGTGATGGTAGAAAAACACACGTGAGAGAAAACTTGCAAAAGCTGATGCTGAAGATGAGCGCAATTTTTTTTTTTTTTTTACATAGTTTCCGTCGCCTGCACAAAGCTAGGGGCTGTCCACTCCCGTGATCCTTAATGACCGGTTAACTGGCAATTTTTCGCAACCATTACATGGCTGGGATCCGCATGAACTTCGCCCTTCTTCCCTAACAAGAGGGCTGTGGAGGAGAAGGGGGTGAGAGGGGTGTACAAGACCTTGGTGGATGATGACCTAAGGCAGGCGTGGAGGCGCCCACGCCCTACCCAGAGCACCTAACTCATGTCTGACGTATGGTGGCAGATGGGGTGTCCTTGACGACCTTCCTGCACGACCCCCACCTGACGGCAACGACCCCCCCCCCCGACAAGCCCCTTAGACCACGGTGATCTAAGGTCCCCCACCCCCACCTCAAATCCTCTCCCTCTTCCTTGCCACACTAATCTCGCCTCTATACCTTCTCGCGTTCCGGAAAACAGTAATATACATTCATTCTCTACCAACAAAAATAAAAATGTTCGTTTGACGGACAAACCCATTCCAAAAAAAAAAAAAAAAAGCACCAAATATATATACTTGATCATCAAGCTATCTAAACCGAATGATTATTACCATCAATTTTTCTTTAATCAAACCACGAATTCATTGCATGTAATAGTCATTTACAGGTCGTGGACGCAAGGTAAGCTGTAACTAGAAAAAAACATAAAGGACGTACACACTAACCGTGAGAGTGAACTCCGAAACCCACCAACCAAATCAAGTTGATGCCAATGTTTACAACCAACTTGATCCCGATGATGATAACGTATACTGACCTAAATACCATGACCTATATATGGAAAAAAAAAAAGGGGGTGGGTCATTTCACCTATACTCCAAGTCTGGAGGTAGAAATCTTGCAGGAGACATCGACAGCCCCCACCCCTGTTTTTTTTTGGAGGCAGTGGGAGCTGATTACATTACTCTTGCGCTCATATCACAGTCATGCTGGAGAATAACTAATTAACATTCATATCTCCGTGTGAGACGGGGTATTTCTGGGTAGCAACACGACACGGGCGAAATTACTGCAGACAGATATGGGTATTTTAGTGTCTATTGCCCCACCTCCCCCACCCACCCAACACCCACTTGGGGCTCCCTAACCTCCCCTCGCAAACCGGGAGCTACAGTTTAATACCGTTAAACGGTAACCTAAATCCAGCGGCCACTTACTGTTATACTGTTTTACACAACAGAGGGAGTCTAAATATAACTGCTCAAACGTCAAATGGCATTATCATTATCATTTATCATTATTATCGTTATCAGTATCACTATAATTTTAGTTAACATGATCATCGTTAACAGTATCACAATAACTATCATTATCACCATCATTATATCATCACTACTTTCACTACTCATATCATATACGAGACTAAGGGTTGTGAGGGGCACTGGAAGTCAACCAGCTGCTGTTGGCAGATGACGCACCTCTGGTGGCCTGAGTGGAAAAAAAAAAAAAAAAACTCCAGCAGCTGGAGAGAAAGTTTGGGGAAGAGTGTTGAAAAAAGAAAACGGGGGGATGGGAGGCTTACTGTCGTGCTTAAGGGTGATACCGTCGTGCTCAAGGGCCGAACCGTCGGTTTCAGGGAGTTCAAAGACACCAGGAGTGTATTACTCCCAAAGAAAACAGACTATCGCAAAACTACTCGTTAAACAGTCACGTTAAACAGTTCGCCACTTACAGTGAACATATATATAAGGACTGTTATCCATGCGGCCGTATAGGCTCAGGGGTATATATATATATATATATATATATATATATATATATATATATATATATATATATATATATATATATATATATATATATATAAGTATACCAATATATACCACAAATTCCCAAGTACATCACCATGGATAAGTGCCAAAGGTATGCTCCTCTCCCGGCTTCGTCACACGCCATCGTGGATTTACAGCCGAGGTATCATGCTTTCACAGCTTCGCTCCTGAGAATTGCGTCTCAGATCTCATCACAGGAAGGAACTTATAACAGGCATAAAAAAAAAAAGGCCCTCCTGACGGGGAAGGGAGCCTCGAGATGAATAATTAATACGATATGCTAAGTAGGTCCTAAAGGTGTGGAGGGGTTATATGGAGGCGCAGGAGGCCCCCAGGGGCTTCGAGGAGGAGAATGAGGCACCGCACAGTACGTCCATAAGAAGGAGGCGCAGATGGTCACGGTGAGAAGGATCAGACATGCTGAAGATATGGGTATGAGGGAGTATGTGTGCGTGTGTACCTCTATGTATGTGGTTTGTGTCTGTGCAAGGGAAGGTATACTGTAGTGGGTCTGAGTATACGGATATGGGGAGTACGGTGGTGTCTGGTCTCCTACATGGCAGAAGAGTGCTGGAGGTGTGGTAAACTGAAGGTATTTCCTGGCCTTTAAAGAACTTCGCACGGGACAACATATGTGTGTGTAGGGGAGGAGCTCACACGCGGAATGAACCTGTCACGCGCGCCACAGTCGTGCTGTGGCACCTGTTCAAAAACACTTGGTCATAAAGGAGAGTCATACTTCCCTAAATCAGTACTTCGACTTACCCAGGGACTCTGTGCCTATCAAACGTATCGAATAGTTACCCTCAAGTGTCCTGCTGGTTATGAACGATTTCATGTTTATTCTTTGCCTCTTTTATCAAGTTGTCTTTCATCTAAGGGGGTCTTTGAGGGGTCGACCCCTTTCCGTTGTCTCAACTTATCTCCGGAGTTCTACCCTACAACCACCATTAGATACTCAAGTCCCATCGCTTCGAGAATGTCATTTCTGGTGCAAAAAAAGAAAACGGTAATTCATAACCTCAGTCGGAACGTACTTCATCGAGAGACGTGAACACTGCTTAGCGCTTTCCTGAGGTG
This sequence comes from Panulirus ornatus, assembly GCF_036320965.1. NCBI lineage: Eukaryota > Metazoa > Arthropoda > Malacostraca > Decapoda > Palinuridae > Panulirus > Panulirus ornatus. Next base: position 11,525,296 of record NC_092259.1, on the reverse strand, counting down.
CACATCGAAACCCGCCACCACTCCGCCACAGTGTCAGTCTGGGGATAACGCTCATGCGTCCGCCAATCTGACTCTCCGTTTCCACAACCGGGGTAAAGGCGCTCCATAATAAGGGAACGAACAGCTTCAAACCCGAACTCCCCGACCAGAACCCAAAATGGTCCACATAAACTGCGGTTGGGTAACTCGCTGCACTCTCGGACGTGCGTATACATATTAAGGTGCGCGAAACCGGGCCTGCTTTCCAACTGGAACTGCGCAACAGACCTTACAAAAAGAGAGTTAAATCAATATATCAGGAAGTGGAATCGACATAAGGCCACCATCTGCAAACAAAGACTGGTTACGTAATGCACTTTTGGGGGAACCACTGCACCTGAACACCAGTGAAATCAGTGATTTTGTAGTGAAAAAATGACCCATAGAGAATAAAGAGACGAAGATGGACACACATAAATTCTAGAGGAGGAAGTGCGCTTCAAACAGTGAAATAACAGATAGGGAAGACAAACAATGCAGTGCATAAGCAACGGTGAATACACAGTAAAGGAGCAAACAGCAAGCTCAGCAGCGAGGACACTGCGAGACACTGAAGATACGACAGTGAAAATGCAAGTGCCAGTCCCAGCAGTGTCGGGTGCAGCAGTGCAGTGCTGGTCGCTGCAGTGTCCAAGACAGCAGAAAAGTGCCCGATGCAGCAGTGTCAAAGGCAGGAGGAGCAGTGGCTGGTCGCAGCAGTGCCGGCAGTGGGTGGATTGGGGTGGTGTGAATGACAGGTGGTGGAAGGCCCTGGACCTTTGACCCTTGACCCTTGGCAGTAGGACTGGGGACCTGAATTATGCAGGGGGCGACGGCAAGCGGCTTAGTGCCGCTGGCCGACACGGCCACACCAGACCCACCCCTGGTTATCTCTGGTTACTTCTTCCTGCACCATCACCTCCCTCCCTCCATCTACCCTTCCTTCCATCTACTCTACCGACTTCTCTCCATCTATCTGGATCAGAAAGTTAGGATTCTCTCGATGTATCCCTCCCTCCCCAAACTCTATGCCGTCCTCAAAGGCCATCATTGTCTTCTGCTCTCTCTCTCTCTCTCTCTCTCTCTCTCTCTCTCTCTCTCTCTCTCTCTCTCTCTCTCTCTAGACTCCCATCTCTGTACCCATCCACCTTCTCCTTCCAGTACTCGTCCCTCTCATTAACTCATCTCCTTCACCTCCTCACTTTCCATCTTCTTCCAACACGTCCTTCTTCCATCCCTATCGAACCATCTCCCTCCCCTCATATTTCCTCCCTCCCGCCATCACCATCGTAGTCAAATGCCCTCATTTCCAAGCTGCCCATCCACCTCCATCCTCTCTCTCTCTCTCTCTCTCTCTCTCTCTCTCTCTCTCTCTCTCTCTCTCTCTCTCTCTCTCTCTCTCTCTCTCTTCCCCAACGCAGGTGCTACACGTCCCATCATCCAATCCCATTCATGGTCGCCGTAATTTTACGAAGGTTTCGGGGGCTCTTATCTACCCCCACAGCCCGGCCTGGGGACCTTACCTTACCCACAACCCAGCCTGAGACCTTACCTTATCCACAACCCAGCCTGAGACCTTACCTTATCCACAACCCAGCCTGAGACCTTACCTTACCCACAGCCCGGCCTGGGGACCTTACCTTACCTTCAGCCCGACCAGGGGACCTTACCTTACCCACAACCCAGCCTGAGACCTTACCTTACCCACAGGCGGCCTGGGGACCTTACCTTACCCACAGCCCGGCCTGGGGACCTTAACTTAATTTGCATATTATTTTACGGTGGTTTTTTGCATTGTCTGCCACACCCACGGCCCAGTCTGGGGCTAACCTGCCCACACACCTTCGCTTTTCGGTTACAACTTTTCCAATCTACATAAATTAACGGAAAGTATGACGTATGACTTGCAAAACTACACATTACCCTAGTATGGGATATCCTTCTACAATGACCTTAATATGGGATATTCTACAATGACCCTGATATGGGGTACTCTTCAACAACGACTCACAAATACTTATAAAACGTCCTGGTACACGAGAGGTGTATAATTTTTCCCTGTGTGATATACCACCCGCTCGTAATGTATATCAAGTGCTATGATAAAGTGAGAGTTCTTTCCAAGCAAGTGAACGTCAAAAAAAAGAAAAATACCTAAATGGGTTAAAACATGACAAAAGCGCGCACACACACACACACACACACACACACAAGGACAACACATTCTCTGTTCATAATGTTCACAGGAGAAACACCTAACAGTTCAACGCATAATGGATGTAAAAAAATTCTACGAATGGAATACGACAATGGTGGGAGGTTCCAATTTGACTGACCGTCATAAGAGTTAATCTACGACAGGAAATAAGGTTAACTACCACACTAACAACATCTCTAACGATGCATCTTCCCAATCGCCTGATCATCTACATATGTAAACCTATTTCTGGTCATAAGGGTAAATAGAGCAACAATAGTGACGTAAACAAGAAATTGCAAAGGGTATTCTATGGTAAGTACTCGTTAAATATTCGTACATACTCGTTAAATTTTTTTAGCTGTAAATTCTCGTTAAGCACGTTCATAGAGAATCGTAAATACTAGTTAAACGTGTTGCAAAATGGATCATACTCGTTAAACATGTTTACAGCGTGTCGCACAGACTCGTTGAACAAGTTTACTGAGCGTCACACACACTCGTTGGGCAGAACGATCACGCGTCGTTTAACATACGGTTGTAAGGATGAGCCAAGTCCTCAAACCCACGCCAGAGATACGCAGTGGTCTCAGCAAGTCACTAAATGCAACGTGCATCTGTTTCAAACCACCGAGTGCCTGGCGATGCGCCCCATCCCTCCCTGAACGTGCAAGCGGAAGGCGCAAAAGGGGGCGGTTGGGTCACGTGGTGGGCGGAGGAACAGTAGAGATTATAAGCACGTGTGGCGCGGGTGCCGCGGGCCTGGCGCGGGCCTGGCGCGGATGACGGGAATCATAACGGGACATTTAATGCACCTGAACAAGGGCGTAACCCCCCCAGCAAGGTCGTTCACACTTGTCACTCATTTTGCGACGGGAGCGTGTGTGTGTGTGTGTGTGTGTGTGTGTGTGTGTGCAATACACGCCACGGGATGGATTCGAACCATGGGAGGGGCGTCGTGCCACCTCGTCCACGCCGGTGCCACACCCCTTGAGGGGGCCACGTCATAAGGGTCGTCGTCCTCAGGTGTGTGTGTGTTTCCGTCGCGCTCGTGGACGGCGCCTTCCACCTCAGGGGACAGTACCGTCGTGCGGAGCCATGGTACCCTCACACCCAAGCACGGTACCTCTATGCTCCAAGACGGTACCAGAATCGCCACTACGTTCACGTTCAAGGGGCCGAAAGCATTCAAAATAACGAGCCTCAAACTCCCTATTTTTTTTCCCTCCTCAACTCAGCCTTCGGTGAGCGGGTTCAAGAGGAACCCCGGGCCAGCGTGGCACACGAGGGCCAGACGTGGGCCACGGATGGACAGGTAGGGACGAGAAGGATATCCCGAAAGAGAAAAAAAAAACAAAAAAAAAGCGGCCTGAAATTTGAGAGAGAGTACGGGGAAAAGTGAGGAGAGGAGGAGGAGGGGGAGCACGTCAAAAGGAAACCAGCAGGAAAAAAAGAAAAAAAAAGACTCCCCGTGCTATGTTCTCCCCACAAAAGGGGAGGAATTTTAGCGGAAGAGGATAAAGGAGGGGAGAGTGTCTCTTTCTCCCACGGGGCCATGGAGCTGGCAGAAAATGGGAGAGCAGACACACGGCAAGGGGTAAAGAAACGGTGGAGCGGGGACTCCCAGTCTGGTGGTGGTGGTGGTGAGGCACATACGCCAAAGCCAGACCTCAACTGACGGAGGAACCGATCGGTGCGAAACCAGAATGAAACAAGCGGTGGTGAGACGTGAAGACGCGTCGGGAACGGAGGAAGAAAGGCCCGCCTTCGACACAGCCCCAGGAGAGAAGATCAGGACAAACT
>NC_092259.1:11451278-11516278 GCF_036320965.1 Panulirus ornatus | reverse complement strand
TATATATATATATATATATATATATATATATATATATATTTTTTTTTTTTTTTTTTTTTTTTTTATACTTTGTCGCTGTCTCCCGCGTTTGCGAGGTAGCGCAAGGAAACAGACGAAAGAAATGGCCCAACCCCCCCCATACACATGTACATACACACGTCCACACACGCAAATATACATACCTACACAGCTTTCCATGGTTTACCCCGGACGCTTCACATGCCTTGATTCAATCCACTGACAGCACGTCAACCCCTGTATACCACATCGCTCCAATTCACTCTATTCCTTGCCCTCCTTTCACCCTCCTGCATGTTCAGGCCCCGATCACACAAAATCCTTTTCACTCCATCTTTCCACCTCCAATTTGGTCTCCCTCTTCTCCTCGTTCCCTCCACCTCCGACACATATATCCTCTTGGTCAATCTTTCCTCACTCATTCTCTCCATGTGCCCAAACCATTTCAAAACACACTCTTCTGCTCTCTCAACCACGCTCTTTTCATTTCCACACATCTCTCTTACCCTTACGTTACTTACTCGATCAAACCACCTCACACCACACATCCGATCGGAGCCGATATATATATATATATATATATATATATATATATTCGACCACTCAGAGCCATGTGCAACGCATGGCCTGGCCAGGGAGATCTCTCAAGGCTTTACCCTCGAGTAAATTCCGTGGTGAGAGGAGCGAATTTCCGTTAACCGGGACGAATTTCCAGGCTTAGTGACTCGAACGCTGTCTTCAGAAGCCGTGACTCAAACAGCCACCGACCAGGCGGCCGTTTTCCTCATTTAACATTTTCTTTAAAGAGCAGCAAGAGGAAAGGCGCTTTACAGCTACTCCAGGGAGTGTATATATATATATATATATATATATATATATATATATATATATATATATATATATATATATATATATATATATGCTAAATACGAGGCATCGTACGGCACTACGTAAAGAAGAGCCAAATTATCCATACAAGAATTGTATAAAATCCTGACGACTTTGCCCCCCCAAAAAAAACCTAATCCATAAAAATCCTCCGGATGTACATGACTGAGTCAGGACCCTCACCTAAATTCAAGAACAGGTGCACACGTGGGCAAGACATACGTCCGGTAGCGAACACCAATCCCGCAAAGCAAAGGGGAAGGAATTAAGAAGTTGAGATTAATCAGAGGCCCAGCGGGGGATGAAGAAAAAAGAACAAAAAAAAAAGGACCAAAGAGAGAAGAAAGAAAAAAAAACAACGAAAGAAATTCGTAACATTAAAAACGCGAGACTCTGGATTTCGGTATTCATTTGGGAGAGAATAATCATGTCTTATCGTAAAGATTAAAGCGGCTTAAACTCTTTGTGCCTCGCCAGTGTACGCGGGAGATATCAGACACTGGGAAAGAAAAATACATCACATTGTTCTCGACTTGGCAATTTTCGCGAGGTAATCCCCCCCCCCCCTCCCCCCCGGAAAACCCTCCACCCAACCTTAATGAAGACACGACTCTCAAATGACTGAAAAAGAAAAAAAGGGAAGACAAAATCGTTAATTAGCCAGCTTAGCTAAACATGAGGGTTGGACACTGCACAGCGCCAGGATTCGACCCTCAGAGCACAACTGTGGAACGCTGAGTACGACGGTGGAGACCCTTGGTCAACCACATCGCTAACGACACCTTACGTACGATGACCTGGCCTTTGACCTGACCCACTGAATGGTTAACGATCTCTTCGAACATGTTTCCTTCCTAACGACCAGCAGGCGTGGATCACAACCCGCGTCACAAGCGAAGCAAATGTGGCGAATTACCTCACGACCACCGACGCTGCCATCAACACCCACGCACCGGTCGTGGTGCTCGTCGACACGAGGATGGGCGTGGGGTAACAGCTGGACGGCGCGCGCCCTTTAGACCTGTGTAGCGTAGCGGAGGTGAACAAATGACGATCTAGTCTAGTCTTAAAGGCCGAGAAACCCACGCTCGTGACCGGGACCAAAGCGTAGACAGAGAAACCAACAAAGGCGCCTTTATTTATGCCTCGTCCCCACACACACACACACACACACACACACACACACAATCCCGACCATTGCAACGTTTTGTTAACCCAAAGAGTCTTTTGGAAGTCCGCTAGCAAAACAATGACCTCAGTCGACCAATGAGGACGAGCTGCAACGTTAAGCGCTCGTGTAAACACACACACACACACACAAACCGAGTTTCTCTTCCACAAGAATAAGTCTAATAAACAGCTCAGTTCCCTCATACAGTTATATATATATATATATATATATATATATATATATATGTGTGTGTGTGTGTGTGTGTGTGTGATATACATAAGCAAAGGCGAGAGCTACTAATTATGGTACACTGTATACTTTACCACGACTTTAATTTTCATCTTGGGGCCAACGTAACCTTTGCCCCTTGAGCACGACGGTACGACCCTTAATACGACGGTGCGACCCTTAAGCACGACGGTGCGACCCTTGAACACGACGGTAGGACCCATGAGCAAGACGGTACGACCCTTAAGCACGATGGTACGATCCTTGAGCACGACGGTAAGATCCTTGAGCACGACGGTAGGAACCATGAGCACGACGGTACGACCCTTAGGTATAACGACCCATCCCTGGCACCGGACACCCCACCCCCCCTCTCACGGGACAAGACAAGGGCGAGGCTCACCACATACGCAAGGGTCGGACCGTACATACGGCAACGCTCGGGAGTAGCTGTACCGTCGCGCCCAAGCTGTACCGTAATGTTCCAGGATCGTCCCTAGTCGTGCTCAGGGGAAAGAGGGTGAGGGGGGTTGGGAGGGGAGAGGAGGTTGTTAACCTACGACAATTCAATCCCATCTCAAGAATCGACGGCCTTCTTCCTCTCTCTCCTGGCCTCCGGGGGCATGAAAGCGACCTACCAGATCCACCACCACGGCGCAGAAATTAAGTTTAGGGCCTGGTGAACAGCAGCCCCAGAAGTGGGTCAGAGAAAACTGGAATATAAGGGACTTCCCTTCTGACGTGTGCGAAGCGAGCTACATAACCTCAAGTCTGGGGGGGAAAACAATGCTGTGCTGAAAGAACAGCAGTAAGAACAGGTGTTCTCCCTCGGGGGGAGAACACCTTTGGGTACAGACAGACGAACGTCTATTCAGCGGAGTTTAAAAAAAAAACAAAAAACAAAAAATAACACGTTCGTACAACACACATTTCCACAATACAACACACAATACAAGCCCACAATAAGAGTATTTCCCCCATGGCCTTCAGGCCCACGCCCAAACACACACACACTCGGTAATCTGAACGTTGTAAAGAGAAAAAAAAAAACGCAAAGAATAACGCAAAAAATAACGACCAGGTATGAGGCGCGATAATGAGCGTCGTACGGATGTTCTTCGGGACTCATCTGAGCCGAGCGGCACGAGGCAGTTAAAATGAACATGACTGTCGAGGACACGAGAAGCCACCGTCAGCACATGACTCCACATGCTGCCTCCTTACGAGACTTTGCATTTAAGTCTTGTGGTCGGCGTGTGCTGATGATGTAAAGCCAGTTCACCAGCCGAGGCAGCTGTTCGTCTCTCTCTCTCTCTCTCTCTCTCTCTCTCTCTCTCTCTCTCTCTCTCTAAAACCGAAGTCGTACATGGGTATCTGACATTACTCTGTGTGTGTGTGTGTGTGTGTGTGTGTGTGTGTACCTATTTATAATTACCTATTTGCACACCACAGAGATGGACCTTTACGACGGCTCTGCCTCGTCTGTCTCACGTGCGTGCGATACACCATTCATGAACCACGAGATCTCAAAATTACGTTGACTCTAACACTTCGATATTGAGTCTGCCTCTGCCACGATAACGTACAACATAACCCTCCTCATCATACAACACCAGTGCCGTCAACCACTGCTCACCCAACAACAGCTTAAACGCCGTCGTTGAAATATCGTGCGATCGACGTGTTGGTCTCCGCCTTGTGGTTGATGCAATCAACCTCTTCAGGTAGCGCGCTGCCAGCGCTAGCCACACGCCCTTAATCTCCGGGGGCTCAGCGGCTCGATATCGGACAGATGCAAAAAGAGTCATACACCCATCATTTCAAATTCTAAACCCGTCATTTCAAAATCTTCATTGCTTGCCCACCCAAACGCTAATCCTTCTAATGCTACATGCATATGCATGCGACACAAAGGAGGGCAGGTGTTACCATGCAAATGTATTCTACTTGTCATAATGCTAATACTTATATTCCCATTTACACAAGGTGGACTGAAGCGTATGATCCCAGCCAGATCCGTCAATTTCTTCTTTATATATATATATATATATATATATATATATATATATATATATATATATACGAATAAAGTGTATATGAACGCGCACCTTCATAGAACATACAAAGCTCCATCAGCCAGGATCGAACCTGGGACCCCTTGTGCAAGAGGCAGGCATGCTAACCGCTAGGCTATACATATGTATGTATATAAAACTACGCCACACGTGACGCTCTGGATGGCGTGCGATGTCCACACTAGAGGAACTTCATTACCATCTAAGTGACACGGTTAGTTCGGCCGTCAACCCACGTCTACTTCCCGTCTCTCGTATTTACGCGTTCCCTCTCGACGCGGCCAACACTCAGTCAGTGGCCGCCACGGACCGAGTGTCATCCAAGCCTCACCAGAGTATTCACGGGGTCTCCTCCCTCTCCCTCCACCCACCCCAAGGTCTAGTACTGCGTCCTTTGCATCTTGAGCCATCCGGACAGCCGGATCATCTTAATACTGTAAAAGACTCCCTCTGCACGCTTGGCAACTCAACGCCATCAATGGCAGGATGCTGGGACGTACAATTAAGCTGAGGGGTTGGGGGGGGAGGACACGATCCACTGGGAGAAAATACAAATGTTGACTGACAAGGACGCAAAGACAACGGGCGACATTTGGAATCTTTCCATCCTACCTGCCTGACTGACAATCAAACCTAAGTGCACCTTCTTTTTCCTGACGAACAAATAAAAACAAAACAAAAAAACAATTATGGAAATGACATTACAGCAGGGTCACACAACACTGGCGCAGGCACGTCAGTTTATACACAGAGACATGATCACGCCACATTTCACTCTTTAATTTCTGGGCAGTTTAAATGACAGGGGGAAAAAAAATCCTTTCAACCCCTCTCTCTCTCTCTCTCTCTCTCTCTCTCTCTCTCTCTCTCTCTCTCTCTCTCTCTCTCTCTCTCTCTCCCCAGTTGCGAAATCTCGGCCTGAAAATCTTGTTTTAACATCGTTTTCTTCTTTATATTTGGTCTCGTCTATCAACGTTTATGTGGTGGCGGTGGCGGTGGTGGTGGCGGTGGCAGTGGTGGTGGTGGTGGGTCGTCGTGTAGATGGTGAGGAGAGAATTTCATAACAAGGTGTGCAGTTGTAAGGCTACGGAGGACAACAGATCCTGTGATATGGAAGGGGGGAAATAAAAAAACAAACCAGGTCATTGCCACCACAACCTCCACCATGCTCTTCCTCCTCCCCTCCTCCACAACCCTCAATTCCACCTATCCTTCAACCCCTACACATCTCCCTCACACCTAGAAACCTTCCCCCTTTTTATACTCCACCTCCTTCCTTCCATTCCCCCTACCTGATGCACTCCACTCTCTAAGCCAAGTCTTTCTATTATCTTTTATCTTCTCTTTCCTAGCTAATATCATTCTCCCTTCGTGTCATATAACTACTTTCCTACATACCATAGCCTACACGTCCTCCCTACTCCACCCTAGGTAGGCCCTATGTACTCTACAGGTACCCCCTATTTCGTCCTTGATACGCCCTATATACTCCACAGGTCCTTCCGTCGCCACCCTATGCAGGCCATGTATAAACCTGTCTGCGGGAGCCTCACACCTCCACCCTAGGCATACCCTAGGCACGCCCTATGCACTGCCCTCACCAAAACACACCCTACCCGCCTCTTGAATAAGGCTACCGAACCAGAATGCGTAATGCAATTAAGCGAACTGTTCCACTTGTCGAGTGCGCACATACACCCCCCCCCCCCACACTCCCATTCATGAAATTACACCGCCACAATCCCAGGAAAGCAAAATGTCTTCCAGGGCTCTCCAGGAAACACAAGGGAGGAGGAGGAGGAGGGTGGAAAGAGCTGGAGATTTCCCAGCGGCCCAGGGAAAGCACGCGAACAGAATGCAAGCAATATCATCCAAACTCCCAACATATCTCTCTCTCTCTCTCTCTCTCTCTCTCTCTCTCTCTCTCTCTCTCTCTCTCTCTCTCTCCTAACGTAGCGGGCCGATATTCGCACCCCTCCGCCTCCCTCCCCCGCCCTGCGGAGAGGTGTAACTAACACGTAGTCACTCTGCTTACTGGAATGCTGGAAGTGGCGCGTTCCCGTGGACTGCCTCATTTTCCAGGATGGAGCCGTTTTAACAAGCAGGCGCCGTAGCAGCAGCAGCCGGCCACGTCGCAGAGCTGTAAGGTGTTTACCAATATATATACAGAAACCTTACCGTCAATTCCAGGGCTCGTCCCTACCCCCACCTCCTAGAGCCGCCACGCTGTTCCTCTGATTTTCCCGCCTGGCCAGCTGAGGCAGAACACATTGCACATATATGTCTTGTGCCTCCTCGTGTCTCCCCTCCAACTGACCCATCGTTCTTCTGTTCCAGCCAAGGGAGATGCTCCAAGGTCCCCACACTCACACGGGGGGGTGCTAAGATTTACATTTTTCCAAACCCACTTCAAACACCCCCTCAGACTCTTTTGTCAAATTCAAGCATTATTGATTTTAAAAGGCTATGGTAATCAAATCCCACTGTCAACTTTAGAACAAACAAGTTCATATATCTATCTATCTATCTATCTATCTATATATATATATATATATATATATATATATATATATATATATATATCCTAAGGAAATGACTGAAGTTCAAAATACAATATCTCCTGAGTCTTTTCTTTTTTTTTTCAGGTTCATACGTCAAACTTAAGACCAAACAACAATTACGAAGCCATTTCTTCACAACTGAAGTCCTAATCACGTATGAAACGAGGCCGGTTCTGATCTTTGCAGACCTTTGAGAAAACAGGGTCGCATGCTCTCTTAGGTCCCTTCTGCTTTACTTTCCAGTCAACACCACTCGTCATGGACCACCAGGTCGCCTGTTATCAGTCCTTCCCATGTACTGTCCTCCACCAGTTAAACCCCCGTCAAGGACCATCAGCTCTCCTGTGCTCGGCACTGACTATGTTCTCTCTGTTTCTGCTTTATCTTTCCGTCCGTAGAAACTCACCTGACCTCTGCTTGGTATCACATGCCCCTTGTCCTCCGTCACTGTGGCCTCCTATCATCATTCTCCCTTCTCCATCGCACCTCTTGAGATACTCGCCTTCTTCCTCCTTCGCCCTTCCATGCAATCCTCTTACAACCGGTTAAGAGACCATCAAACGACTAGCAGGCCTGCCCTCCCTACAAGACTCTCTCTCTCTCTCTCTCTCTCTCTCTCTCTCTCTCTCTCTCTCTCTCTCTCTCTCTCTCTCTCTCTCTAAATCAACCCCTCCCAATACAAACTCCTCCCGCGCAGCCCTGACTAATGGTAACAGCCTCCATCCCTCCCCATAACGTAATCGACGGAGCGCTTCCGTTACACCGTTTACGTAAACCCACAACAGCGCCGTTGCCACGCCTGACGTACGGCCGCATTACGTCGGATCGGCGGCTCTTAACGCCCCGGCGTAATTAGCAAATATTCGCCTAATTAGAGGGAGACTGATAAATCAAGAAGCGGTATTCCCAGGCGTGTGGCGGGAGGCCGGGTAAATCATGTACGGGGCTGAAGTCGGTAAAGCCCAACAAGAGAGTGACACAGTGAGTTAATTATACCCACCGAGAGGTAATAAGCCTCACCAGAGAATCAATGATGGTCACTGTCAATGATGGCCACTGTTAAGTTCATAATGCCCTCACTGTGAGGTAACAACACCGCCTGTCGTCTAATTACACGGGCTCTCCCAATGCTGTCACAGTGGCCCACGGCTGACGGTGTAAGAAGGCATGTATGGTTTCAAGCGACACCTATACGTACGTCTCCTGTTCCTGTGGAGAGGCGTAAGAGAGAGAACTGAAATGCAGCGTAAACTATTCAGTCGAACACACACACACACACACACACACACACACACACACACACACACACACAACATTCTAAACCACTGCTTATACGTTTTCGACCTATTCTCAGCGCGCTGAAGCGAAACATGAACTTTCAAGTCAAATAAAAAAGGTTTCTGTATCACCTAACCTCGCACTCGGGGTTCTGCCGTTACAACACAGGTGGCGCCTGATCGTTCAACTGGACACTGGGAAAAGCCCCCAGCTCGGGGGGGGGGGGGGGGGGGGGGAATCCCCCTCCAGTCGAGTAACTGCGACCATATACAACACTGTCCTCCACACCAGGCCCACTTGCCACAGCCTCGTGTTACCTGTGATCTAACTAAACACGGCATACCTAAACAACAATTTGATTACCCAGGTCTTGTTATTCGGACTGTAATGTAATTCCAAGAAGTCAGAGTTCCAGAATCTGATTACACTGTATTTCAGGATTACATGCGCATCTGACCTCAAGGGGGTTTGTTCAGGCGTGTAATCTACTAAAGTCCACGAGCGATATATGCTTGTAAACACTGGACGACAACGCTCGTCCGTCTATCTATCTGTCTATCCTTCCTTAAAAAAGACAGACAGACAGACAGACAGACAGAGACAGAGAGACAGACAGAGAGAGACAAGACACACACACACACAGAGAGAGAGAGAGAGAGAGAGAGAGAGAGAGAGAGAGAGAGAGAGAGAGAGAGAGAGAGAGAGAGAGAGAGAGAGAGACGTCCTTACCCCATTCCCCAACGTGTTCGATTCCCGAGACGATGTACCAGTTAAGGTTAATCCCTTACACACGATGAATTACAACCCCTGAGCCCGACCCTTGGCCATCATGGCCTGGCCTCTGACCTGACATTTACGAAGGGTCAGGTTAAGAAGAGCCTAAGGCCATCATACCCAACGGTCGTGCTGTCGTACCCAAGGGTTTAAATCTTGCTCACGAGGCAAGGGATGGCACGAGACCAATTACAAAACCTGGAAAGGATGGTAATTACCTGACGATGATAACTGTGACAGTGACCATGATTAATGACGATGATGAAGCAACGTAATACAAAATGCTTACAGTCAGAAACAAACTCCCCCTTATCTCCACTCCCTCCTCACCCCTATCGTTCGTGTGGCAATCCTCACCCCGATCGTTCGTGTGGCAATCCTCACCCCGATCGTTCGTGTGACAATCTCCAGTGGTAAAAAAAAAAGAAAAAAAAAGTCCGTATATTAGTACACGTCTAATCAAGGGAAGGAGAAGTTCACTTTCCTCATCCACTCCCCTGTAGCCAGAGGGAGGTCCAATCTCATCCCTCTTTCCCCTTCAAACACGCGACCTCTCCGCAAACGTCGTGAAGACGATCACACTCTATGGGAATCACATGCCGTGTTTCATTTCCCCACCACCACCACCACGACCACCACCTCCTCGCCAGAGTCGCCTGCGAGTGTATGGTAAATCTGACGTCTTCGGTCGGTCCATCCCGCGGTGGGATTTCTTGATACACCACGTCTGGTCCTCTGGTTTTCACGAAGGTACGAGTCCCCAGGTCTTGAACCTGACCTTTGAAAAGGGGGTGGGTCAAAGGTTAAAGGTACGTCTCCCCGAGCACATCCTTGGATCATGACGAAGGGAAACCGCCGCACCTCTTCGAGGGGGACCTTAAAAGTCAGTCATGAGCAGCAATCTATGATGATGTGGCAATCCATGATCATCAACTCAAGAATATTCATCGGGCAGATATTCTTGGTGGGTGACTTACACGGTATCAATATTCGACAATCTATCAAGGGCTCCGTCTATCTTCTGCCCCGCGCAGGAAGATACACCAGAAAACTGAGGTAAAAAGAAAAAGGGGGAAAAAAAAAACGTGAAAGTTGAAACAGCAAAATATTCCCTACACCCAGCCCCCACGGCTCATTCTAAATTCTGTTGGCTCTGTGGAAGTCTGTATGTGCCGGACAGGTAATATCCCAAACGCTGCAAGGGCAGTTAGTTCCCACCACTGACGAGAGAGAGAAGAGAGAGAGAGAGAGAGAGAGAGAGAGAGAGAGAGAGAGAGAGAGAGAGAGAGAGAGAGAGAGAGAGGAGGGGAGGGGAATACAGTCATAAAATATACAGACTCTAGGCACAAAGCTTGGCTCACGAGAGGAGTCACCACACACACAACACACACACACACACACACACACACACACACATACACGACCATCCCCATCGGCACTTAAGACAGAGGAACTTCACCATAATAAGATTGACACATAACGCAAACTATCTTTATATCCTTCTTATATGTGACTATCCTGAGGGTACATAAAGGTTATGTGCTTTATACTGCGACGACATTCCCACCACATATAGGTGTGTGTGTGTGTGTGTGTGTGTGTGTGTGTGTGTGTGTGTAATATAACCAGCATGTGGGCACACATTTGCTGACACGTTTATTTTTCTTAGCCGACTCTCTGACGCCAACTGTGAACAGATGAAAGAATATCACACAAGTGCCCACCCCTCTTCTCCACCTCAACCCCCCACTCTCCCCCCCCCCCCTTCCCGAGTTATTCAAGTGAAAACAGTCACCAAAAAAGTCATAATAATACACGAAAGAAGAAGAAAATAATAAAAAGAAAAAAGAAGACAGGAACAGTCGACATTAGAGGCGACTCCCGCGAGACACGGGTTATTCAAAGGGAGACAATTCGCTCAGCCCAGGATATGTGTTCACGAACACACCAGAATAATAATCCACACTGGGGGGGGGGGGGGAAGAGAAAAGAACCATGAGACTTATTCACAATGTGAGGGAGGGAAGGAGGAGGAGGAGGAGGAGGAGGAGGAGGAGGAGGAGGAGGAGGAGCAGACGGACTAACAGTAATCCAACACCCTCAAGGTATCCAACTTGGGTGGGTGGAGGGGACAAAAGAACGAACGGCCCGGGGGTGGAGGTGTGAGAGAGAGAGAGAGAGAGAGAGAGAGAGAGAGAGAGAGAGAGAGAGAGAGAGAGAGAGAGAGAGAGAGAGAGAGACCGGAATATTCAAGACGACCCCATGACAGCGAGGGAGAGAGTTGAGTTGGTTCATGCCAAGAAGCGACGTGTCCGTCTCTCTCTCTCTCTCTCTCTCTCTCTCTCTCTCTCTCTCTCTCTCTCTCTCTCTCTCTCTCATGTTTTAGAGCGACAGGTTGGGGGAGGGAGGGGGAGGGGGGGTACCAGAAGCCTTACTGAAATTAGAACCTTCTTATGATTCTCAAGATGAAGGCAAGACACACAACCTGCCTGCTCCCTGAACCAGTGCCTTCTTGTTCCTCCCACGATGTTACGAGCAGCGAAAATAAAAACTATGTTTCAGGAATTGTTTCATCCCCATTCATTGTTTCAGGAATCGTTTCACTCCCGTTCTTTGTTTCAGGAATCCTTTCACTCCCGTTCCTTGTTTCAGGAATCCTTTCACTCCCGTTCCTTTTTTCAGGAATCGTTTCATTCCCATTCCTTGTTCCAGGAATCGTTTCACTCCCGTTCCTTTTTTCAGGAATCGTTTCATTCCCATTCCTTGTTTCAGGAATAGCATCATTCCCATTCCTTGTTTCAGAAATAGCTTCATTCCCATTCCTTGTTTCAGGAATAGCATCATTCCCATTCCTTGTTTCAGGAATCGTTCCATTCCCCTTCCTCCTCCAGCTCTCAAGAGTGGAGGCAATCCAAAAAAAAAAACAAATCTGTTACTGGTGTGTGCGCTCAACCTCCTCCCGGCTAGACTCAAGGTCTGTCTGTCTCTCTGTCTGTCTCTCTCTCTCTCTCTCTCTCTCTCTCTCTCTCTCTCTCTCTCTCTCTGCAGAGGGAGCTAGAATGAATAACAACCCCCTCCCCCCACCCAAGAATCTCCATGCTCTCTTAATGGGTTTCTACAACAGCTGATGGACACGACAGCAAACACACCTGTTACCCAAGACTAGTTACCTTCTGCATGGGTCCGGAAGCTGTTGACGAGACAGCTCCCCCACAAAAAAAAAAAAAAAAAAAATCTATCAGCAACATTGATTCATTCTCTTGGCATCCTTTTAAAAGATGAACGAGGAGACGGAGGAATATCTGATCCCTGAATCTGTTGTACCCTACAGAAGCTCGCTCTCTCTCTCTCTCTCTTTCTCTCTCTCTCTCTCTCTCTCTCTCTCTCTCTCTCTCTCTCTCTCTCTCTCTCTTGGCTCTCCCACGTCATCTGCGACCTCGTCACCAGACATTAAGTCCACAACCGTCTCTCTCTCTCTGATGTACTCTCCTCCAACAGATCACCTCGTCACAGACCATCAGGTCCTCTGTCTTTTCCACGTAACGGGATGGGTCCACTCGCACTGCCCCGGTACAGGGCACTGCACAAGACCTAGATGAGACGCTGAACACACAACAACGAGACAGATTACAATACCTGCTTCCAGAACTCCTGTAGACGGCATGTGTTGCCCAATCAACATACCTGGAAGAAGAAGATGACGATCATTAGAATCACACATCAAACCTCTTTTGTCACGATGTTACCAACCATCCTCAGATGGGATGGCGCGGCCTCAGACCTAACAGTCAAAGGTCGGGTCAGAGGTCACGTTATCACATCCAAGGGTCGTGCCGTAGTGTTCAAGGGACGGAAGACGCAACCCATTCCTCCCACTGTTCAACTATATGTGCAAGTGTTCACACTGGAAGAGATTTTACACCAGCAAGTCATTTCTACACTGTTTACGTTCGCTAATAGTCACGTCATAAACTGTTATGCAAGGGAATCAAAATGCAGATCGAGATGTGGATGAGTCGAACTTTCTTGATCAAACTGCGCACCTTGACACATCAGAGCAACGTCTAAAAACGTCGCGTCATTAGCCAAGAGCTTTATTAAGGTTAATCCTTCTGAGAGCCGGGGTAGAAGTGACAACCAAAAAAAAAAATGAGAGGAGGGATGACCTGCAACAATCTCCCTAATGATAATAGCGAGAGGGGACCTGCTAACGCGAGCACATCTCCAACGATAGAAGACTGAAGGGGATGATTCGTTCTCCTCCTACGCCAGTGGGAAAAAAGTGGCCCTGCCCTCCTCCACCCTCGTCACACACCAGCGAGCATGGAACCGGAGCATCTGTCCCTCTCACACACACGACACGAAGCCCTCCGTATCTCCAGCGCAGCCCCCAAGGTCCTGCAAGTGTTCGCCAGCAGTCGTTGCCTCCGTCTCCCAGAAATTTTTAACGAGTGCTGGAGACGCGGGCTCTCCTATTTCATTATCTTTCACGAGCGAGGCCTCACTGATATTGACGTCATAATGCCACGCCAACATTATGTTGGGTTCCCACAACCCCATCGTAAATACCGAGACACCTGAGGGGCTGTTCTCGTACAATGAAAATGAAAAAGAAAATAGAGAGAATATGGTTCAAAAAGACTACATGGGAAAAAAAAATCGAAATGTCATGTAAGTGTTACTCATTCTCTCCATTTTCTTTTTTTTATATATATAATCGTGGTTCATATTCGTTACCTGCCTCACCATCTATCGTCTTCTCTGGAGTTCCACTACCTGAGCCTCACCTCTACATTCTCCTTCCAGTACTCCATACCTCCCTCACCCCTCAAATCTGCCCCCTCCCCACCTGCCCCTAAAGACCTCGTCATCAACCGCCTTCTATCCCCCTGGTAAATCAACTACCTGACCCTCAAAGTCCCTCCTTTCCTAGGAGTGTCATTCCTAGCCATTTCTCGACTACCCTATTTCCCCAATACTTTCCTTCCTTGCCAACAACCTCTCCTTGCCTCGCCACGACTCCACCTCTCAACCTCTAAGTACTCCCAGCCATCCCCATCCAGCCCCACCTTTGCTCTCCCATCCTCCTCCAGCCCGCCTCTTGCCTCACCCCGACCTTCCATTCCCCGGATGAAACAAAGACGGACAATCCTCCCAGGAGGTAAATTAACCTCCCCCGGGCCATCTCTAGGACCACGCCCAACGATCCGCGGCGATGCACTCCAGCCGAACCCGAATCCCCGGCACTCTTCGTCTTCCAGATCACCTGCGTCAGGAAGGTAAACGACAAATAGCCTAAAAGTTCTGGGTACCACGAGTGAAGGGACGGATACCACGCGAGCGAACCACCACAACATTTAAGGAAAGCATCTCCTCGTTGCTACCACCAACCTACCTACCTTACCTACCCACCTTGTTCAAGTAATCGATGCTGCTACGCTGTCGATTCTGCTTCTCCCGCACACACAGATGCCGTTGCTTCGATCCCCCACTCCTTCTTTCCTTCGTTGCGTCCTTGGGTACGTCACCGTATTATTCACCCATAATTCCCCCCACCCTTCCTCCATTAATAGGTCTTAGCATGGTCACCCATTCAAGAGGGAGGTAAGAGATTAGGGATATGTCTACTTCTTCCAACATATTATGGCCAAACTAATCTCCCTCTTGTTCGCCACGGGCAAAGACACAAGCCGCTGTTCCACAGCCATCAATATCACCCACATCCAAGCAGAGGACCGCTCTGAAGTCATACAAATCAAGAAATCGAAAATGCAACGCGAATCCACGTACTCCAAAACCCCTCACCATCTACGAGTCTACTATATGGTCACGTCTTGCTATGAATCATCTCCACGTGAATAGGAAACACAGACATGAATTTCTGAGGCGGCGAAAGTGAGCTACAAGGACGACGAACGAATCCTTGCAGGAGAAAAACGAGGAACGCCCGCCCCACCACACACGCACACACAGAGGCCAAAAGGGGAAACACCTTCGTCGCCAGGCGCTATTCAAATTTGCCTATCCCATCTTCATCTGCATAAATATTGTCCCCCTTTTACAAGAGGGAGGTTGGACGCGGCGGCGACAACGCGACTCTGGTTACGCAATACGACACAGGTGACGCAACACGACCAGGTGACGCAACACAACACGGGTGACGCAACACGACACAGGTGACGCGACACGAGACGGACGTGTGACCTGACCGCAAACGGTAAATAACGACCCAGTTCGTTGCCCGTGGAAAAAAAAGAAAAAAAAGGCAGGCGACATTAACGGCCAATGACCAAAAATGCAGTGAGTGACGGGCATTATTATCATGGCCAGATGGCGAGGAAAAACCACAGGGAAGGCAGATGGTGGCACGCCAGATGGTGAAAGCAACAGCCAGATGGTAACATAGCCAACCAGGTATGAGTAACACACTTGAAGAACAGCCACATTAGAGCAATACACCTCTTTTTTTGCGACAAAGAAAACCAGACGACAGCAATACAAAGATGCTGACAAAAACAAGTCGGTGACAATAACACACGTAGCAACAAAAACAAACAGGAGACAATAACACACATGGTAGCAAAAACAAATGTGTGAAAACAAGAGACAAATGATGAAAAAAAGAAGAAAAAACAAGCGTATGGGTATAATATAGTCAGGTACTGAGCGAGAAAAAAAAAAAGCGAATGAGGAGGAGGAGGAGGGAGGAGATCGCTCGAGGTTATGAGGAGGAAGATGAGGGACAAGGGTCTCATTTCTGTTCCCTGTGGGACGCCACGGCTGAGCGTGTGTGTGTGGACGGCGGAGGCAGCGCGCGCCCGCCTACCCATGGGAGCTTACATACTAGCAAAACGCTAACTGAGGAAGTCTGAGAAGAAGTGGAATGCGACTTCCCTCTGACTTCCCCGGTGTTCGTGATGGCTTTGCAACCGACACGTACGAGTGATTTGAGGGCAAACACGTCTGGAGAAGTCAGTGAAGGTGCGACACATCCACTGGAGGCATAAGGTGTCTGGTGAGACATCTGTTTCCCAGTGGGATAACCGCAGTTCTCGTGGGTTCTAAAAAGAAAACAAAACTCACAAGTGACGCTCTGCTGACGACCCGATCACCCTTTCGTTCACCAACCAACGCACGCGTGAGAACGTCGCCCACAACGACAGGTGTATCCACCTAGGCGGCTGTCTTGACTGCAAAGGAGTGGCCAAGCATGCAGTAGTGAAGTGGGGCAAGACATGCGCGTACACCCACCCTCTGGGTAGTATTAGGGGCGGAGGGCGCGCGCGACAGTCACATCTGGGGGCGGGGTGGGGAGCGGAGGGTTTCACTGCTTCAGGAGAAAGCGACCCGAGGTAACGAAATTCCCCCCCCCACTCTCTCTCTCTCTCTCTCTCTCTCTCTCTCTCTCTCTCTCTCTCTCTCTCTCTCTCTCTCTCTCTCTCTGTGGAAAACAAAAGGAGCTTTGTTGCGTCCCTCAGCGTAATCCTCTGCCATGCTTGGCAAGGTTGGGAGAAGGATTAATTGCATATTGAAAAAAAAATGAATAAATATTGGTCCTGCCAGGCATTCTCATTAAGCTATTTACCAGCCGTTTACAACCACGGTAATTCTTATGTAAAAGCTATTTACAATTAAAAAGACTCCTGAACTCGCTTGCCAAGGATAAACGTCTGATATCTCTCCAGGGAACGATATGATAAATCATTCGTCAATTACCTTAATTACCTGGTTAATGGTGATTAACTACATTCCCGCCCACAGCCTGTGGTAATTCCGCTGAACTAACTACCAGTCTGCCTGCCTGCATCCCTGCTAATCAGTGGGATTAACCCGTTTTCTGGGAAGAATCAACAAGTACAGAAAATGGGATTAGGCCTCACCCACCATGAAAATAAACAAGATGACATTTAAGGCTTCTACAGGATGGGGTTTCGAGCCCTGGTTTCACCAACTGCGTCCACATGTCAGCCCCTTACGACCATGCCTCCAGGCCGATGCGTTAACCGCAGATCTTGCGTCCAACCCACCCCCCCAGTGCGTCATACGATCGCCAAGCCATCCAAAGCCTCGCGTCTTATCACACTACTGCGGCGACCTCACACCGCGTTCGGCTGAACTGCTCTGCGTCACCCCACCGCCGAGGTAACTTCCTCCCTGCGTCACATGACCCTCCCCCATCCCCTGCGTCACCCGTGCCCACTGCCCAAAGCGCCATCTCGACCTTGCGTCACGCAGCCCTCTGTGTCTCCTCGTCGCTCCGTCACGAACGCTTGCTGCGTTAGTGATCTCTGCGTCACATCAAGGTTAATTACGATCCCCCTCCACCACCCCAATCACCTCATACCTTCACCACATCATCCGGCGCATCGCATGAGATAACCACAAAGCCTTTGACCCTAATTAGCCATTCGACCTCATTAAGATCTCATTATTCGATCTCACTTTGGCAGGAAGATTTCCTTCCCCTTTACAGCAACCTTGGACATGAATCTGTTTTCTTCCGCGTCATCATACGTATATAAAGTTTAAGATATATTACAGATATTCCTCACCCCATGTTCTGTGTGGGCACCAGAGACCGACGCACGTAATAAAGAAAACGTGTGTACCCTTAAGAAGACATTTTCATTATTAATATTATTATCATTATTATTATTACTATTATTATTATTATTATTATTATTATTATTATTAATCATCATCATAATTCATATGCCAATCTGAGACCATTAAACTACACAATACAATAAACAGGTGAGATTCGAGTTACAATCTTACACCAACGATGAATAAGACTCACCCATTACCGGTCTTTCACCCCTTGAGAACGACCCTAGTCTAAGAGGTCAGGTCAGAGGTCACCTCCCGCCATCGTTCGTGAGGTCGTGCCACCGACCCTGAAGGTGTGTGTGTGTGTGTGTGTGTGTGTGTGTGTGTGTGTGTGTGTCAGTCTAATGTGTTTAACAGAGCCGTGACATCATCAGGAACCAGCGGTACTCGTCAACACAAGCGGAAAATTCTCCAGGAGGCAGAAACACCGCGATGAGGGGGTTGAGAGAGCTTCAGTGGCGAATGAATGGGGTGTCCCTAGCGAGACCCTGATTGCTCACATGGGGAACATCTACGGGGGGGGGATAACATGGTTATCTGAAGCCCATCGCATTACTCGGCGGGAGGAAATGAACACATATGGGTACCATAGTTTTCCTAAGACTTTCATCCCACACCAGGTCGGATCTTCACCTTATGAGCGACTGTGCGATCCTCAAACTCGATGGCACGACCCTTGGACTACATGGCACGACCCTTGGACTACATGGCTCGACCCTTGGACTACATGGCACGACCCTTGGACTACATGGCTCGACCCTTGGACTACATGGCACGACCCTTGGACTACATGGCACGACCCTTGGACTACATGGCACGACCCTTGGACTACATGGCACGACCCTTGGACTACATGGCACGACCCTTGGACTACATGGCACGAACCTTGGACTACACGGATTATGTGAACCCGGGATTACGTGAACCCATGGGGGGGGGTTCCATAGGAAAAAAATGAATAATGTTATCTACCCCCTGAGTTTAGGTAAACCCACGGTAGGCCATCTAAAACAGTAAACGTTATCTACCCCTGGGTTTAGGTAAACCCGGGGAGAGAGAGAGAGAGAGATAGATAGATAGATAGATAGATAGAGAGAGAGAGAGAGAGAGAGAGAGAGAGAGAGAGAGAGAGAGAGAGAGAGAGAGAGAGAGAGAGAGATTAGCTTGCATTGAGTTGGAATTGATGAACTAGTTCTGGTCTCCATGGACATCGTGAGTGGAGCCGACTTAGCCTATATCTGCCATGAGGATTTGGGTCTCTCTCTCTCTCTCTCTCTCTCTCTCTCTCTCTCTCTCTCTCTCTCTCTCTCTCTCTCTCACGAAATGGAGTCTCCAACTTTAAATCTTACGTTAATCTAAAACGGAAAAAAAAATAATAATTTTCCCGAGATTCCAAAATAAGACAGCTTCTTGAATATAAAATGGGACAGTTTGTAAACCTACTGGTGCATCCGTATCTCAATACGCAAAATGAGATCATTTTATGAGATTTTTTTTTTTTTTGAGACCTCGTCTATCAATGGGGAAAATAGGAACATTTTTTGGAGAGGATATTTCTTTTTTTTTTGAGACCGCCTTTCAGGGCAGCGTACTAGTGCGTCGGCAGCGTCGGGTTAACGAGGGCAATGCGTACATATAACCCCAACCCAACCCGCCAGTAATGATGACCGCTATTAACCGGACTTCGCCTCCAAAATATACCTCTGGGAAATGTTGCAAAAATACGAGGAGTCAAACTGAATGGCATATGCGGACTAGAGAAGGCTTCAAGCGTCGCTGGTGAGTGACTCGATGTCTCCAGCTATATTCCTGACTGTGGCTTTGGCACGCTGACTTACCCACGTAAATATGTGCTTTAATCTACGATATACTTTTCCCTTCTGGCTAAAAGGGGGTCATCGCCACCACCAACACACCCACCATTAATCTGCAGCCACTCCACCAGCCACACCTTCAACCATACAGCTGACATTAACCGTGCCAACAAGGGGCTCCTGACCTTTCCTCTGGATGTATCTTTAATTCCATTCTACCAGGGTTGAACTCGAGCCAGTCCTACCCTAACCCCACCTCACCCCACCCCCCGTCAACAACAATCGCCTCTTTCTCTCTCAAAAAAAAAATAACACCTTCCTCCATCGTTAGTTCTCCAGCAGCGCATCCATCGTCTCATTCCTACCAATCCACACACACCACTATGCCAGCTCCACATTCCAGTCTCTCAACTGTATCTCATCCTGCTGTCCTAAACTTCTGTCTCCTCGCCAAATAAGGATATATATATATATATATATATATATATATATATATATATATATATATATATCATTACGGTCTAAAAATCAACCTTTATCCCTTCTAGCCACATGAACCAAGAACCAACAGGAACGAACCGGAGACCAATTGTAAATACCCAACAGAAACGCACCAAGGACCAGTAGAAATGAACCCTAGAACCAACAGGAACGAACCAAGGACCGACGGAAACGAACAGCTGTCGACTACATCGTGGGAAAAACAATGAAGGTTCATGAATTTTCCCACAGTGTATATATTTACAAACATCAAGCATGGATACCCAATTACATGATGTATATTCAAAGAAACTCTGTAACCCATTACCATTTTTTTTTTTTTTTCCCACAGGTGGGAATATAAAAAACCATTCGGTTTGATAGTTCACCAGAGATACTACGCCCATACGCCCGTCCGTCTTGCGTAAGCTAGACTCCACACTGGTATGCTTACATGGTATATTTGCCTCCAGGATTGGTATGCTGGTATGTCCAGGCTAAGTCAAAACTTCTGACTCTGTTCCCCACCTCAGAAGACTCGGTACACGAACCCTCCATTAGCCAATATAAACCCGAACCTTAAAGCCAATAGTCGGGGACGAACCCGCTGCATCACACACACACACACACACACACACACACACACACACACACACACACACACACACATACGTACCAGTAACGTGATATTCGCGGCCACATACTCGCAAAAACATTTCCGTAAAATTTTATTCCACGAGAAATTTAATCCATGATTGTTTGCTACCGAATACAGCATTATATATATATATATATATATATATATATATATATATATATATATATATATATATATATATATATATATTATCCCTGGGGATAGGGGAGCAAGAATACTTCCCACGTATTCCCTGCGTGTCGTAGAAGGCGACTAAAAGGGGAGGGAGCGGGGGGCTGGAAATCCTCCCCTCTCATTTTTTTTTTTTAATTTTCCAAAAGAAGGAACAGAGAATTGGGCCAGGTGAGGGTAGTCCCTCAAAGGCCCAGTCATCTGTTCTTAACGCTACCTCGCTAATGCGGGAAATGGCGAATAGTTTGAAAGAAAGAAAAGAAAATATATATATATAATATATATATATATATATATATATATATATATATATATATATATATATATATATAATAAAATATATATATATAATTCTCTCTCATGTGTTGCTATCTGGGCGCTAGTCTACGGGCACAAAATCACTAGAGAAATTAATCCTTTGCATCCTACAGATGTGTCCTGAGGCTGGCAGGTCAGATTTAATGAGACTTACTCACGGGAAATGTCAAATACCCCTCGTGCTGCAGGACGGCCCTAAATACCTCTGGGTTATATTCTTTTTTTCCCTGAAGAGTGGAGAGAGAGAGAGAGAGAGAGAGAGAGAGAGAGAGAGAGAGAGAGAGAGAGAGAGAGAGAGAGAGAGAGTCAAATGCAGCGATTTCTTCTTTCCTTACCGGACGCTTGAAGGAAATGGGCGTCGGCTCTGCCAGATACGAGACGCAACGGTGTATCACTCAACCACAGTTACTTAACCGTCATGGCGACACACACACTGACAACCCCTGCCAAACGTGCCATCACCGTCGCGAACAGCCACCACTACCTACACTCACCACCACTACCGTCGTCAACGCCACTGCCACTGCCACCACCATCACCACCACCACCATCGTCATCATTACCACACTTGCCACCGTCTCCAACACCACCATGTCAGCGCGCGCCACCCACCCAGCAACCACACACCCCCACCCCCCTGCCACCTCACCTCGTGCCAACACCACCACCACCAACAGTGTTTCCAACACGTTTCAGTGGGGGGGGGGGGACTAATAATAAATACCTGGTGTCATGAGGGTTCGACTCCCTGTGAGCCGTCCAGCGACACACCAACCCAACAAGCCCAACACGCTCCAACGCCCGAGCCCAGGAGTCCGACCCGTATATAATCCCCACGCGACTCTCTAGATACAGGAGCTACTGAAGCTTCATACTAGAAAAAAAAATAAATAAATACAAATACGAAGCTCAATGGTGACCTGCCAATGCTCCCAAACGTGAATTAGGGATCGAAATCAATTAGGAAAAATTATATAGATCATCAAGGCTGCAGATATCAAAATTACCACCTGCTTGGAGGGAGTAAACACCTCGAATATATATATATATATATATATATATATATATATATATATATATATATATATATATATATATACAATTTCCCTGATAGCGTACAGTTGCAACTTGTGTTGGGGGATAAGAAGACGTCACCAAGTTTGCTCCTTCTTGAAGTGGAGAGGATCGAGAAGTATCACCAAGTCCTCCAGTATGGCTCAGGGAATCAATACTCCTCTCCTCTCCCACCCATAAAATATATAAGACACGTATTCTCCCACTCACAGCGACCTGCTCAAAAGACTCTCTTCCATCAAAACTGCTTTAAACTACCACCACAAACCTACATTCCAGCAGAATACAGGTTTGACCATGCCTCCTTCTCTTTCTTAACCTGCATGCGTGACCCACTTAAGAGAAGAAAGAAAGAAAACGCGAGTGAATGAAGACTGTGCCTCCCTTACCACTAAATCCACACGTGATGATGTTTGGTCAAGTCATATTTGCTCTGGGGATATTTTGATCGAACTTTCCCGCCCATCCCTCGCTTCCTACCCACGAGGAAGGAAAGCACATCTGGTGATATGTGGCCCACCGTAGAGACATCATCAGTCCGTTACAAGACGATGCCTTACGAATGAAGAAAACCAAATGAGAAAAAAACAGGAGGAATGAATCAGTCTATATTTATCGATCTCCGACATCTCCACCGATTAAACACACACACACACACACACACACACACACACACACACACACACACCTCCTTGTTTCCCAGACATACAGACCCTCCCTCCCTCAGTGCATAACATACGTGGCTCAGAAAGCGAAAAACCGCCCCGCTAGCCTGCGTCCCAGCGAAGGTCCAGCCTCAGGACGGACGCGCGCGTTGCCAGCCTTAAAGGCCGACGCGCCGGGTGCTGCGTGGACGAAACCCGGCCTTAGGGTAAGAGGCCCCCCCCCCCCAATATCCCGCAGATGCCCTGGTCTTGAGGCGAGTGCCGGCCGCACCTGACCGTAATGCAATTACCCCTGAAATACCAGGCGGGTAATGAGGCGGGTGCCTGATGGCGCACTCATCCTGCACCGACCGTGCTCCCTGCTACCCAGTCTTATTATCACTGTACCAAGCGGGGGATCTCCTGCTTGGCTATCTCATGCCTCTCACCTCCGATGTTTAGCTGTATCAAGCTGGGATATCGTGCTCGGCTATCTCATGCCTCTCACCTCCCATGCTGAACTGTACCAAGCTGAGATATCGTTCTGGAATATCGTGCCCCTCCCTCCCATACTTAACTGTATCAAGCTGGAATATCGGCCTCTCACCTCCCATGCTGAACTGTACCAAGCTGAGATATCGTTCTGGAATATCGTGCCCCTCCCTCCCATACTTAACTGTATCAAGCTGGGATATCGTGCCTCTCACCTCCCATGCTTAACTGTATCAAGCTGGGATATCGTGCCTCTCACCTCCCATGCTTAACTGTATCAAGCTGGGATATCGTGCCTCTCACCTCCCATGCTTAACTGTATCAGCTGGAATATCGTGCCTCTCACCTCCCATACTTAACTGTATCAAGCTGGAATATCGTGCCCCTCCCTCCCATGCTTAACTGTATCAAGCTGGAATATCGTGCCTCTCACCTCCCATGCTTAACTGTATCAAGCTGGAATATCGTGCCCCTCCCTCCCATACTTAACTGTATCAAGCTGGAATATCGTGCCCCTCACCTCCCATGCTTAACTGTATCAAGCTGGAATATCGTGCCTCTCACCTCCCATGCTTAACTGTATCAAGCTGGGATATCGTGCCTCTCACCTCCCATGCTTAACTGTATCAAGCTGGAATATCGTGCCCCTCCCTCCCATACTTAACTGTATCAAGCTGGAATATCGTGCCTCTCACCTCCCATGCTTAACTGTATCAAGCTGGGATATCGTGCCTCTCACCTCCCATGCTTAACTGTATCAAGCTGGAATATCGTGCCTCTCACCTCCCATGCTTAACTGTATCAAGCTGGAATATCGTGCCCCTCCCTCCCATACTTAACTGTATCAAGCTGGAATATCGTGCCTCTCACCTCCCATGCTTAACTGTATCAAGCTGGAATATCGTGCCTCTCACCTCCCATGCTTAACTGTATCAAGCTGGAATATCGTGCCTCTCACCTCCCATGCTTAACTGTATCAAGCTGGAATATCGTGCCTCTCACCTCCCATGCTTAACTGTATCAAGCTGGGATATCGTGCCTCTCACCTCCCATGCTTAACTGTATCAAGCTGGAATATCGTGCCCCTCCCTCCCATACTTAACTGTATCAAGCTGGAATATCGTGCCTCTCACCTCCCATGCTTAACTGTATCAAGCTGGAATATCGTGCCCCTCCCTCCCATACTTAACTGTATCAAGCTGGAATATCGTGCCTCTCACCTCCCATGCTTAACTGTATCAAGCTGGAATATCGTGCCTCTCACCTCCCATGCTTAACTGTATCAAGCTGGGATATCGTGCCTCTCACCTCCCATGCTTAACTGTATCAAGCTGGAATATCGTGCCTCTCACCTCCCATGCTTAACTGTATCAAGCTGGAATATCGTGCCTCTCACCTCCCATGCTTAACTGTATCAAGCTGGAATATCGTGCCCCTCCCTCCCATACTTAACTGTATCAAGCTGGAATATCGTGCCCCTCCCTCCCATACTTAACTGTATCAAGCTGGAATATCGTGCCTCTCACCTCCCATGCTTAACTGTATCAAGCTGGAATATCGTGCCCCTCCCTCCCATACTTAACTGTATCAAGCTGGAATATCGTGCCCCTCCCTCCCATACTTAACTGTATCAAGCTGGAATATCGTGCCCCTCCCTCCCATACTTAACTGTATCAAGCTGGAATATCGTGCCCCTCCCTCCCATACTTAACTGTATCAAGCTGGAATATCGTGCCCCTCCCTCCCATACTTAACTGTATCAAGCTGGAATATCGTGCCTCTCACCTCCCATGCTTAACTGTATCAAGCTGGGATATCGTGCCTCTCACCTCCCATGCTTAACTGTATCAAGCTGGAATATCGTGCCTCTCACCTCCCATGCTTAACTGTATCAAGCTGGAATATCGTGCCTCTCACCTCCCATGCTTAACTGTATCAAGCTGGAATATCGTGCCTCTCACCTCCCATGCTTAACTGTATCAAGCTGGAATATCGTGCCCCTCCCTCCCATACTTAACTGTATCAAGCTGGGATATCGTGCCTCTCACCTCCCATGCTTAACTGTATCAAGCTGGAATATCGTGCCCCTCCCTCCCATACTTAACTGTATCAAGCTGGAATATCGTGCCTCTCACCTCCCATGCTTAACTGTATCAAGCTGGAATATCGTGCCTCTCACCTCCCATGCTTAACTGTATCAAGCTGGAATATCGTGCCTCTCACCTCCCATGCTTAACTGTATCAAGCTGGAATATCGTGCCCCTCCCTCCCATACTTAACTGTATCAAGCTGGAATATCGTGCCCCTCCCTCCCATACTTAACTGTATCAAGCTGGAATATCGTGCCCCTCCCTCCCATACTTAACTGTATCAAGCTGGAATATCGTGCCCCTCCCTCCCATACTTAACTGTATCAAGCTGGAATATCGTGCCTCTCACCTCCCATGCTTAACTGTATCAAGCTGGAATATCGTGCCTCTCACCTCCCATGCTTAACTGTATCAAGCTGGAATATCGTGCCCCTCCCTCCCATACTTAACTGTATCAAGCTGGAATATCGTGCCTCTCACCTCCCATGCTTAACTGTATCAAGCTGGAATATCGTGCCCCTCCCTCCCATACTTAACTGTATCAAGCTGGAATATCGTGCCCCTCCCTCCCATACTTAACTGTATCAAGCTGGAATATCGTGCCTCTCACCTCCCATGCTTAACTGTATCAAGCTGGAATATCGTGCCCCTCCCTCCCATACTTAACTGTATCAAGCTGGAATATCGTGCCCCTCCCTCCCATGCTTAACTGTATCAAGCTGGAATATCGTGCCTCTCACCTCCCATGCTTAACTGTATCAAGCTGGAATATCGTGCCCCTCCCTCCCATACTTAACTGTATCAAGCTGGAATATCGTGCCTCTCACCTCCCATGCTTAACTGTATCAAGCTGGGATATCGTGCCTCTCACCTCCCATGCTTAACTGTATCAAGCTGGAATATCGTGCCTCTCACCTCCCATGCTTAACTGTATCAAGCTGGAATATCGTGCCCCTCCCTCCCATACTTAACTGTATCAAGCTGGAATATCGTGCCTCTCACCTCCCATGCTTAACTGTATCAAGCTGGAATATCGTGCCCCTCCCTCCCATACTTAACTGTATCAAGCTGGAATATCGTGCCCCTCCCTCCCATACTTAACTGTATCAAGCTGGAATATCGTGCCTCTCACCTCCCATGCTTAACTGTATCAAGCTGGAATATCGTGCCCCTCCCTCCCATACTTAACTGTATCAAGCTGGAATATCGTGCCCCTCCCTCCCATACTTAACTGTATCAAGCTGGAATATCGTGCCCCTCCCTCCCATACTTAACTGTATCAAGCTGGAATATCGTGCCTCTCACCTCCCATGCTTAACTGTATCAAGCTGGAATATCGTGCCCCTCCCTCCCATACTTAACTGTATCAAGCTGGGATATCGTGCCTCTCACCTCCCATGCTTAACTGTATCAAGCTGGAATATCGTGCCTCTCACCTCCCATGCTTAACTGTATCAAGCTGGAATATCGTGCCCCTCCCTCCCATACTTAACTGTATCAAGCTGGAATATCGTGCCTCTCACCTCCCATGCTTAACTGTATCAAGCTGGAATATCGTGCCCCTCCCTCCCATACTTAACTGTATCAAGCTGGAATATCGTGCCCCTCCCTCCCATACTTAACTGTATCAAGCTGGAATATCGTGCCCCTCCCTCCCATACTTAACTGTATCAAGCTGGAATATCGTGCCCCTCCCTCCCATACTTAACTGTATCAAGCTGGAATATCGTGCCCCTCCCTCCCATACTTAACTGTATCAAGCTGGAATATCGTGCCCCTCCCTCCCATACTTAACTGTATCAAGCTGGAATATCGTGCCTCTCACCTCCCATGCTTAACTGTATCAAGCTGGGATATCGTGCCTCTCACCTCCCATGCTTAACTGTATCAAGCTGGAATATCGTGCCTCTCACCTCCCATGCTTAACTGTATCAAGCTGGAATATCGTGCCCCTCCCTCCCATACTTAACTGTATCAAGCTGGAATATCGTGCCTCTCACCTCCCATGCTTAACTGTATCAAGCTGGAATATCGTGCCTCTCACCTCCCATGCTTAACTGTATCAAGCTGGAATATCGTGCCCCTCCCTCCCATACTTAACTGTATCAAGCTGGAATATCGTGCCTCTCACCTCCCATGCTTAACTGTATCAAGCTGGAATATCGTGCCTCTCACCTCCCATGCTTAACTGTATCAAGCTGGAATATCGTGCCTCTCACCTCCCATGCTTAACTGTATCAAGCTGGGATATCGTGCCTCTCACCTCCCATGCTTAACTGTATCAAGCTGGAATATCGTGCCCCTCCCTCCCATACTTAACTGTATCAAGCTGGAATATCGTGCCTCTCACCTCCCATGCTTAACTGTATCAAGCTGGAATATCGTGCCTCTCACCTCCCATGCTTAACTGTATCAAGCTGGAATATCGTGCCCCTCCCTCCCATACTTAACTGTATCAAGCTGGAATATCGTGCCCCTCCCTCCCATACTTAACTGTATCAAGCTGGAATATCGTGCCCCTCCCTCCCATACTTAACTGTATCAAGCTGGAATATCGTGCCTCTCACCTCCCATGCTTAACTGTATCAAGCTGGAATATCGTGCCTCTCACCTCCCATGCTTAACTGTATCAAGCTGGGATATCGTGCCTCTCACCTCCCATGCTTAACTGTATCAAGCTGGAATATCGTGCCCCTCCCTCCCATACTTAACTGTATCAAGCTGGAATATCGTGCCCCTCCCTCCCATACTTAACTGTATCAAGCTGGAATATCGTGCCTCTCACCTCCCATGCTTAACTGTATCAAGCTGGAATATCGTGCCTCTCACCTCCCATGCTTAACTGTATCAAGCTGGAATATCGTGCCCCTCCCTCCCATACTTAACTGTATCAAGCTGGGATATCGTGCCTCTCACCTCCCATGCTTAACTGTATCAAGCTGGGATATCGTGCCTCTCACCTCCCATGCTTAACTGTATCAAGCTGGGATATCGTGCCTCTCACCTCCCATGCTGAACTGTACCAAGCTGAGATATCGTTCTGGAATATCGTGCCCCTCCCTCCCATACTTAACTGTATCAAGCTGGAATATCGTGCCTCTCACCTCCCATGCTGAACTGTACCAAGCTGAGATATCGTTCTGGAATATCGTGCCCCTCCCTCCCATACTTAACTGTATCAAGCTGGAATATCGTGCCTCTCACCTCCCATGCTTAACTGTATCAAGCTGGATATCGTGCCTCTCACCTACCAAGCTGACTGTATCAAGCTGGGGAAATCTCAGGCTTCTTCCCACCATGCTTACTGTACCAAGCTGGGCTATCGTACTTAGCTATCATACCTCTCTACCGTAAGTAGTGAACCAGGTTATCGTGCTCAGCTATCGTGCCTCTCCCCCGAGTGCTGTATCAAGGTATCGTGCTCAGCTATGATACCGGATTCCACTGCCGTGGAAACACAGGCCGTGCTCATGATCATCAATGTCTGCGCATTCCAGGACAGCCTCGCCAGAAACGACACCAGCTGACTCGACCTATTGAGCAGGAAGTGTTCGACCCCCTGAGCACGACGACACGACTCCCTGGGCACGATGACACGACCCCCTGGACACGACGACACGACCCCCTGAGCACGATGACACGACCCCCTGGACACGATGACACGACCCCCTGGACACGACGACACGACCCCCTGAGCACGACGACACGACCCCCCCCCCGGATCAGGTGGGTAGATGGTCGCTTCATCGTACCGAAGGGTCGTACCGTCGTTCCTTAAGATTCGTGCTGCCGTGCTCACAAGGGAGGATTTATGAAGAGGGTACAACCTCTCTCTCTCTCTCTCTCTCTCTCTCTCTCTCTCTCTCTCTCTCTCTCTCTCTCTCTCTCCACACACACACACACACACACACAACACACACACACACACACACACACA
The DNA here is from genome assembly GCF_036320965.1 of Panulirus ornatus. Classification (NCBI taxonomy): domain Eukaryota; kingdom Metazoa; phylum Arthropoda; class Malacostraca; order Decapoda; family Palinuridae; genus Panulirus; species Panulirus ornatus. The sequence continues at coordinate 11,486,997 of NC_092259.1, read as the reverse complement.
CACAAACTCACCCACTGCCAACTGGACCGACGCCAACAAACTCTTAAAAAGGAAGGAAAAACACAGTCCGGTCATTTATCTTGGAGAGCGCCGGACTGGTAGACCTCGCGCGGGGGTATAAGTGAGACCTAGTAACCTGAACGCACACGAGAGATGGCCCCCTTTTACACACACACACACACACACACACACACACACACACACACACACACCCAACACTATACTACCGGGACACCGTAGGAAACCAAGCCCGTGTTACGGATCCACAACACGACCCTCACGCCAACGAGGATGACATGAGTCAGAGCGGGAAAGAGTTCATCACCCGCGCCCCAGAGACGACCCCGAACTCCCGCAACGCACGCCCCAGACACACCCCGAACTCCCGCAACGCGCGCCCCAGAGAGACCCCAAACTCCCGCAAAGCGCGCCCCACACACACCCCAAACTCCCGCAACGCGTGCCCCAGAGGCGACCCCGAACTCCCGCAACGCACGCCCCAGACACACCCCGAACTCCCGCAACGCGCGCCCCAGAGAGACCCCAAACTCCCGCAAAGCGCGCCCCACACACACCCCAAACTCCCGCAACGCGTGCCCCTGAGAGACCCCGAACCCCCGCAACGCGCGCCCCAGAGAGATCCCGAACTCCCGCAACGCGTGCCCCAGAGACCCCGAACTCCCGCAACGCGCGCCCCAGAGACGACCCCGAACTCCTGCAACGCGCCCCAAGGGACAAACCCCCCTCAACCCCTCCCCAACTCCTGGAACTCAATATTCATAAAGAAATTTACAGAGACGTTACCCTCCGGGCTAAAACTTCGCCCAAGCAAAACTTCTGAGCTCTGTGCATGCATCAGGGAGGGAGGGAAGGGAAGCAGTCCCGTGTAATTTAAGCCCAGACTCGCGCGCGTCTCTGCCCTCCCTCATTCCCCCCGACTGAAGACGACGGCACGACCCTGGAGCACGACGGTGCGAACCCCCTTGATGTCGAAGGGTGGTCTCTCTCTCTCTCTCTCTCTCTCTCTCTCTCTCTCTCTCTCTCTCTCTCTCTCTCTCTCTCTCTCTCTCTCCTAACACTTCAAAGTCCGATCAGAGACCGGGGTCGTCGCACCCCAACAGCCTCATCGAAGACATAGGTCATCACATGCCCAAACCATCTCACCCTCTTGCCCAGAGAAGACCACCTCTACCTAACGCAGTGCATAGCCACGTAGCAACGAAACTCCACCACACACCGGACTACCTACTGCCTCTTTCGCAAGTGAGACACGACGTACGGATTCTCCATAGTAACCCCACCCAACCACGGCGTGTTCACACAGTCCAGCCACGCACCAGCACACCCCCCACCCTTGACCATCATCATCATCATCAAACCTTAGCTACGAGAGGCTAAAACCCCACAGGACTGGTAAGCTATACAGGGCGATACCATTTTCTTGTAACGAGACACTGAAGGGAAGCTAAATGTAATATAATAATAAAGAGATCCAACTCATAAAAAGTGCTGTTGTAGTATGCAATTATATATATATATATATATATATATATATATATATATATATATATATATATATATATATATATATATATATATATATATATCCAACACATACGCTGTATTCAGCTACAAACACTCGTGAAATACTACCCCTTCGCTGGAACAAAGTTATCCAACGGATCGTTTCACCACCAATAACAACACCAATGAAGTTCAAAAAAAAAAAAAAAAAAAACTTCCTCGTTTCACTGCAGGTTATCAATCATGGAAAATGACATACGGATGATCCAGTCCAACCCGGATCTAAACACTGCCAAAAAGTAAGTCAAGTCCTTGCACGGGTCGTCATGCTACCAATGGTGAAGCAGAGGAACTTAGAATTGCAGTCTGGTCATCACTTCTTCAAGCCTGCGAACACTGGCGGCGAGACCCGCCGGAAACGTGACTCGACACGGCTGAAAACAGGGGCCCCGAGACTCGAAGTCTTAAATATAACCTCACTCGTCTCTTAACAAAGTGACGGGACCCCTGTTCTTTCCTGCAGGCTCCTGACTGCACACATACTAAAACGAATGACGCTTCGGGAATCTTCTCGCTCTTTCCAGTGGAGATCTTACTGCAAATATCAAAGGGGGAAAAATAAAAAAAACGACCAACATTCACTTCCCAGAAGGGTTTTATTGCACACATTACAACGCAAAACGTTTCTTCAATAAGACCGTAAACGCAGAACGAGAGAGGCCTTTAACCTAAAACGAATACTTAAGTAAATAGAACGCAGCCTCTTTCCTGGAACGCACGCGGGCCATGCTTCGGGCTGATCAAACCCACGAATAAAGAAAATCCATACTGGCCCAACTCAGCTGAGCTGGCGCAAACATACACCTCGGCAGTCAGAGGAAAATCACGAAAGAGAAACTGAATCCACCTTAGATCTAAATACCTATGGATCAATATCGCCGTCAGGAGGAAGCTGGAACGATACCAGAGGTCTCTTCAGGCTCCAGCCGCCGAAGAAGAGGTCCTTCGAGGAGTGACACCCGAGGACTCGCCGTCTCTTTCCAGGACGGAAGACGAAGGAAGGCATTCCAGGAATGGTATGTCCACAGGAATGGTATGTCCAGGCCATACGTTCCCCTACCGTCCACCGGGAGGAGAAGGAGGAGGAGGAGGAAGGAATCTTCACGGAACGATTCTCCGAGGTTTCCTCAACAAAGAAGGGTCGTCAGGAGACCCACCAACCCCAACAATGATCCGGCGGTTTACGACCAGCGTGAGCGCTGGCCAGCACATCCAGCCAGCGATTCCGGACAACGTCCTGCAGATGGGATCGGGGTTCCCATCTCACTGGGGGGGGGGAGTGATGGATGTGGGAACACCGCGTCTCGCAAGTGGCAGACCGACCGCCCACGACTGTTCGACGCCCACGAAACCCAGAGCACATTCCAGGACCCTCGACGCTCAGGTGTACGCGACGGAAGCCATCCAGACCACTCGCCAATTATGAGTAAATTCTGATCAACCAATACGACCTGCAATGAGGCTCTTCACCTGGAACCTGGACAGATGGGTGCACAAACTAACTACCACTGCTGACGACGTAATTCCTCAGGAACTTGAGTTCGGGGTGGGGTCGCGAGAGAAAACGTGCTGTAAGCTATACAGTTTCTACGCGCTTATATAAAGACAAAATCCGAAATAACTGTTCCAGTGTTTCCACACGACACTAAGCCTGAAGGAATGACACATTATACCCTCGGCTCAACGGGGGAAAAGGTCAAACATAACACAGATCCAGCGGTTCCCCACGTAATCCCATGCACTTACACAAGATATCGCTCTACTATGAATATATATATATATATATATATATATATATATATATATATATATATATATATATATATATATATATATATATATATATCAGATTTTACAGCAAAACATGGAGCTTTTAAGCTATTCCCTTAACCTTAGATTATGTCTAAAACTTAATATATTAAGTACTTATAATGTCGGGTAATAATATGCTACTACTTAACCATAAACATTAGCTCTTGAGGGTACGAGTTGGTCATGTTACGACCACTCGTGGGAAGGAGAGACGATGGTGGTCCGTAACGACGCTATCCTGCGGTCATCATCATATCTGCAGTCAAAGAGTGGACGGTCAGAGTAGAAAACACCTCTCCCTCCGGCTCAACGGCCAGCAGGATAATTCTCCTTTGAGTTAAGGAAGGGTCTTTTTTAGAACCCTTCCCATCGAAGACCACCCTCGTGCTGCCGACGGTGAAATAAGAGGCCTCAATCCCGCCCCTGGTGGCTGCTCCTCCATCCTCCCTCCCTAGGCACCCTCAAGTAGACCCTAGTTATGGTGACAGACGCCAAGGAACCTAAACACGGCAACATCATCACCTTCCTAACAAGTATTATACGCATAACAGACGGTGAGCGCATGTGAGCGAACGAGGCCAATTTTTCCGTCTGTTACTGGCGTTTCCTCGCTACTGCAAGACACGGCGAGCAAGTGCGAAAAAAAAGAGTGAATACAATGAATATATGGAATAAATCATACAAATACTATACATCACAACCAAGGGCTTCCACGGTTGTCAAAACACTGATTATACTATCAATACACACTATGGTATCTTGCCACTCACGTGTAACATGGTACTAGGAGTGGTAAGGACGTCATATACAAGAGCAAAACTCACATTAGGAACCATGTATTTTCTCTATTCCTTTATCATCTACATATGCATACATAATACACCATTGTGATTATCTCCGACGCCAGGAAAGCACACGCACGTACCGTATTAATTGGATTCAATTGAATTCATTAAGGGGGATTCGAGTGCTTGTGAAGCAAAATGGACGAAATCCAATATTTGCCCACGCCAATCAGAGCCATCAAACAGGCGTATCCAATTAACCGTAAAATCTCTAGCGTTTTGCCCAAATGAGAGGGAAAATATAACAACAAAAAAGTACAAAAAAAAGGCGTAATGCTTTGTATGCACAGCAGCTCAGAATGGCCAGAAATTTTGAAAAGGAGAGTTCCATTATCAAAATACACACACACACACACACACACACACACACACACACACACACACACACACACACACACACACACACACACACACACACACACACACACACACACAGGTAATGGGAAAACAGCACATGTTGATTTCAAGACGCTGCGTGATGGGAATGAATGTTCAAGAGATGGGGCCCCACGGGCGTAGAACTCCTTCACCGTAGACTACATTCAATCACTGAGAAATACGTCCGTAAACACTTTGGCATGGGACGCACGCAAGAACACAGTGGCTCACGGCGTCAAACATTCCCACGCCACTCACGAAACCATACACTCGGGTGTGAGAAAACGCACGATGATCGGCAACACTGGTGCTATTCAACCACCTCCTGACCTGTTGCTTTGACGGGGAAGGCACAAGGGTTGGCATGAGCAAAGGGCCCCTTGCGCAGCCACCCGCACCCTGACAGAGCAGAGAGGGACGACGGTATGGTTCCAGAACCCCCGAGCTGCTGAGTTAGAAACGAGCCCCCTTAAGACCATTGTATGGCAAGGCAATATGAGGCGAGGGATTCGACCGCTGAGACGTCCGGGTCAAATGAAGCTTCCACTACGATATACCTGGCCAGTATCAAACCACTAACTACATGGTCGGGGCAATAACGTCTTGACTACAATCCCATCGTCATGTCTCATTTGTAAATTCCAAGCGCTACTACATAAAACGATTTACCGTAAGGACGCACGCGGCGGTAAATCGTGTAAATGTCTATCCATAATGGTAAAATTCACCCCTCACTCACTGCGCAGCCAGAGAAATCCCCTGTGATCCTTTAGGATTAACACAAATACACAGATCACAGACCAAATCTACAGGCGAATACTTTCATTAGTTTTACGATTACGTTTCGAAATAGATAGATATATATATATATATATACATACATCACAACAGAAAAAAGACAATCCGAGGCAACTATTGCAACCGACCTCTGTATTTCATCTGATCAAATTCCGATATAGAGTATAATCGAATAACATTACCCTAAAATCCTTCACGTTCAGACCCTTCCCAAGATAACTTCTCCTATACGCAAGAGTGCACGGGTTCCGTGAGGGGTACTTCTGGAATTACTTAGTTCCGAAGTTTAATTATATGTGCGGGTGTGCGGTGGGAAGGGAGGGATACGTGACGACTAAAGGAAAAAAAAAAAGATAAAGAAAAAAAGGTAATTCTAATATCTCGCACAACGCTTCTTTACCCTCACCAACACCAGACCAAACTGACACACCGCGGTAAACAAAAGGCGCGGGCGGACGGTGCACATGGTACACGAGGCCGGTACATGGAGACGGTACACTGCATACCAAAACCGGCAGAGAGAGAGAGAGAGAGAGAGAGAGAGAGAGAGAGAGAGAGAGAGAGAGAGAGAGAGAGAGAGAGAGTCCGTGTTCTCCCCTAAAGTTTCATGAACACCTGTGCCACGCTGGCTGGAGGGAGCTATACTGTCAACGAGAGGATCCCTGTGTAAAGTAACCATGACCTTTCCCCCTTTGACCCTGTAACCCCAGGTGACCTTCCCTCAGAGTTCCACTCTTTATCAAAGCTCCATTGTCTATCAGAGCACCACTGTCTATCAGAACTCTAGTGTCTTGTCAGAGCACCCCTTTCTATCAGAGCTCAGAACACCACTGTCTATCAGAGCTGTAGTGTCTATCAAAGCTCCATTGCATATCAGGGCTCCACGCAGCGACGCTGTGAGGCTCGGCTATCAATATACAGCCTATCCAACGAACGACTCTTTATCAAAGCTTGCTGGGAGAGGGAAGGGGGTGGGGGGAACAACAATACAGTAACCAGGTTAATCTTTTCCCTCACGGCGCCTGCGTCCCTCCCTCCCTCATACGAACGACATCGGCCACCAAGCGAAGGCAGGGAGCAATCACATACACTCACACACACACTCTCCTCTGTGACGCACATATTATCACATCTCGGGGATGTGCCGACGCCATCGGCAATTGGCCCTCCTCCTCCTCCTCCTCTCAAAGGCGCATGGCGAGGGCGCACATCCCCCCCCCGCGTTTAAGAGGGTTGAAGTCTGCAGTCTCGGCAATAAGCACAGGCATAAACACAAACAGCTGTGAGCATGAACCCCTCCCCATTACCATGTTAATGACGGAAGCTAAAGATCGCGTGGACTGTTTGTCTGTGCCCCACGCAGGAATATCATCCAGTCAGGGGATGTATATTTCTCTTTCATTCTGGCGTTGAAAGATTCAAAGATTTCTTTTCCTTTTTCACACACACACACACAAGGCGGCCATCGGATAACGCTCCGAATGCCGGGGTCTCGACACTGTGGTAACTTGTTGGTAAAAACAGCATCAGAGATAACGATTCCCGCACTTCATAGAATGAGAGTAAATAGCTTTTCTATTCATTTACAGGATAAATACCCTGGGGCCGACGTCCATTCTCAGAGCGGTGTGGAACGCTTTCAACCCCGTTCTGGTGTGTGGGTCAAGAGGATTACAAGGGGAGTATACCTCCAGCAGACAGATGGGAACAAATGGAATTGATCGTCTTACAATCTGAGAACCGTTCGCAACATGCCCCTCCTCGGGCCATTTGGAATACCAGAGCAAGTGGTTACCACCAGTATATGAATACATCTACACAAACCACCCATGCACACTCACCACACACCCATAAGATCACCCACTTCAAGGTGCACTCAAAAGGAACCAGAAAACTCAACCGTCCAGTGTCCGAACGAAAAGCCGAGCAATATAAGTCATGACGGACGAAGCAAAACCGAGTCGTCGTCCGACCCACATGATCCGCATCCACAGCACAGTACGTGTGGCGCCTCCTGACACATCTCTCTCAGCTTAAGTTTGTAACGTCTGTGAACCTGCATGCGGAGGGCAGACGGCCTTATGGAGATGACACGCTACAAGAAAACATCACAGAAATGGGGTTTTTTTCCTCTGTTGTATTCATAATTTGCCCCCGGCGCTTCCCTACAACATATACAAATCGACCCTTGCCCGCCCCCCCACCCACCCCCCAAAAAAAAGAAAAATTTCTGTAACAATGAGTTCTTTCTCACTGGGGAACACTCCCCACGCTCAAGCCATATTACCAAAACTGTCTCAATCTGAGGTTAAGTGTCTTACACTGAACACATTCGATGATCTCGCTGATATATACATATACAGAACCTACCTCCGCCTTCCCTGATGAACACCCCTGTGACCTACCCAATCGTCCAACAACTCCACCTATACGATGATTCAATGTCATATTTACGCAAGCCGCATTAACCAAGAGATCACCCCAATCATACGAGTTACATCAAAAGAGGCATCACCAATCACTAGTTCTCCCATATGACCGATGGTCACCGGTCACACATCACAAGGTTTCTTTGAAGTGAAAAAAAAAAATTGGTTTAAAAAAGGATTGTGGAAGGTGCAGGTGTTGCCAGCGCGTTCCCTTTACTTTCCGACATGACGAGTGCCACTCCCTCACCACGGCAAACGATACCAGCACGGACAGGGCGAGTACAGCACTGGAAGGGATGGTACAGCACTGTAAGGTATGGTACAGCAGTGTAGGGTTGGTACAGCACTGTAAGGGATGGTACAGCACTGTAAGGGATGGTACAGCACTGTAAGGGATGGTACAGCACTGTAAGGGATGGTACAGCAATGTAAGGGTTGGTACAGCAGTGTAAGGGATGGTACAGCACTGTAAGGGATGTACAGCACTGTAAGGTATGGTACAGCAGTGTAAGGGTTGGTACAGCAGTATGGTACAGCAGTGTAAGGGTTGGTACAGCACTGTAAGGGATGGTACAGAAGAGTCAGGGCTGATTACAGAGCAGGCAGGACAATAAAGAGTAGTCTGGGGTGATACAGAACAGCCAGGGCTGGCATGGCTCTCCCAGGGCTGGCATGGCTCTCTCAGGGCTGGCAGACAGCACTGCCCTGAGCTGGTGTTCCTCACCAGCCTACTAATCCCTGGTCTCCCTCCCGCACCGCCACGCTAAACCACTTGCCACCTCTGGCACACCAGGGAGTCACATCAAAGCACCAGATTGGTCTGTTTTACAAAGCACCAGACTGGTCTGTTTTACACTTGGTACACACCTTAAAACACGGCTTAAGACTGATAATAATATGTAGATCCCCCTCCCCCATGACCTTGAACTTTGACCTCCTGGGGAGTCGAATCCCTTACAAGCCACAAGGGGAAAAGGTCACCCAGCAGGCTTTCACCTTGCTTGATTAATGTGCCTTTATGGTTTCCTCCAAGATCATGTCATCCCTAGATCCTCGGGGGGTGATGGCCCTGACCTTTGACCTTACTTCGTGCTTGGGGGTCGACCCGCCGTGTTCTGAGGGGGGAGGGGAGGGTCGTCGTGCTCAAGGGTCGCCCTGTCGTGCTAAAGGGGGGTGGGGGGAGGTGGAGGTCGTTCCGTCGTGCTTAGTGGTCGTACCACAGCCAATAATGAGGCTAGCGATGATGAACCATACGACTAACGTAACGCAATCATACGACTAACGTAACGCAATCATACGACTAACACAGGTTACATGCAACAAGTCTGGGAATCATACGACCATCATAATGCAACACCAGGCTAACGCGTCGTGTTACCACACACACACACACACACACACACACACACACTTCATTACGTAAACAGGACGGGACGCGTAAACAACAACGACAAAGCAACGTTGCCAACCAACCATACAATGCCTCATCCACCCACCCACCATCACCCTAGGGAAGCCCTTCGTTGACCTACGGTAATTCCAAACTGTTTTGCGCCGCGTTCGGTCAAGGTCCGTCGTGGACGGTGTTCGTGCGCCTCTCTCTCTCTCTCTCTCTCTCTCTCTCTCTCTCTCTCTCTCTCTCTCTCTCTCTCTCTCTCTCTCTCTCACGTCCGTCCACCGCTTTACCGCCTGTCCGTCGCAAGATTGGCCCATGGATTTTCATGATGTGGCTCACGACGTTTGAAAGGCACCATCGACGTCTTTGAAACCGTGGGTCGACGGGGGAGAGAATGAGACACAGCCTAGCGCATGGGTGAGACGGTAGCCCTACTGGGCCTTGAAGGGCGAGATGGTGCCCCCTACTGGGCCTTGAAGGGCGAGATGGTGGCCCTACTAGACCTTGAAGGGTGAGATGGTGGCTCTATTAGGCCCTGAAGGGAGTGATGGTGGCTTTAGTCCCAGAGGGGAAAAAATACGATTAAAACTTCCTATCTAAATGGGATTCGATTCACTAAACGAGTTGGCAAGGCTCTGAGGCCACATCCGTACGGGCTGTCCACGCTACACACTGGAAATGATACATAATGTGTCGAAAAAAAAAATATATATATACATTCCACAAGCAAAATGAGATGTATATTCTGGAGTTTTGTTAATGCCGTGCAACTCAAAGTATCAATCATCCCTGGCCACGGGTTTATTAAACCTACCCGGACCACAGCCACGGCGGGGGAGGGGTTCATTAAACCACTCACCCTAGCGACGACCTTAATAAACCTACTCAGTCACCCATCTTGGCGACAGATTAAAACCCTGTTAAACCCGCCATACAATTGATCTTCGTTTATGTTTCATTCGACCATTCATTCATTCATATATATATATATATATATATATTGCTCAAGGCTGCGCTACTTCCAGTGGCAGGGAAATGCAGATTCGTTTGGAGGTTCTTTGACGAGACAGTACCCCCTGAAGTTCCAGCTTCGCCAACCCTGATTCACGATACACAAATTCCGATCCAATAACTACAATGTAACATCTGGAAGTTCAAAACATACCCTCAAAAACTACAAAGTCCGAAACTGCTTAAAATATACATTCGCATTTCCACACGGGCCATTTTCTATGAACGAGAACGGTGGCACTCTTTCGTCCGCTACATTCTGAAACACACGGTAAGAGATAACACCCCCCCACCCCCATTGTTAAAACAACTCCATGATAATGACGGAACAAAAAAATAATAATAATGTGATAGGGGTAAACGTTCATTTTCGCCGATGCTTTTGTTAACAGGCACAAAACAGCCGCATCCCGTTTTCTGTGGGCGGGCGGCGAGCCGGAGATCCTGTTTGTGACGCCCGGCGTAGAGGGGAAAGGGGGGGGGGGGGGGGTGACAGACTGGCAGGTGGGACCAGTCACCGCCCAATTCGTCAGCCACCCGGCTGACCCAGATAGAACTCCCAAACAGCGACAAGCGAGGGTCGTACCTACGACCCGTCGTTCCTGCGGGGGGGGTCGTCGCCGACACAAAAGACGACTAACAGCCGCGTCAGTGAACGTCCCACGGGTATTCTCTCTGTAATGCTCCCGAGTACGACGCCAACGACCTTGTTCTACAAGCAGCCAGGCAGGGTCGTCTACACTCACCCACACGACGGTTCGACAACGCGGGACGCACCCCTTACAGCACGAATCTAACGACGGGACGACAAGAAGTTATAACCCGATATGTACCGATAGCCTGACCTTTGACCTGATTACCAAGGGCCACGAGAGAGGGTCGCACAGCCTCCCAAGGGTCGTACCACGAGTTGTACCGTGTCCCAACATGAAGGGCAAGGATGTAGGGTCGTATACCATGCCCAAAGGGTCGTAGCCACGAGTCGTACAGCGTCCCAACATGAAGGGCAAGGATGTAGGGTCGTATACGATGCCCAAGGGTCGCACCGTCGTGCTCAAAGGGTTCAGCAGTCCGTAATACAGATGTAAATCGTTCATGTAGTCTGGCCACGAACGTACTTGAGCGTGTGTGACAAGGCCTTTTATCAAGTCATCACGGCGGGTCATCAATACACGTCGCGCGCGCCGGTCAACAGACAGACTCATCAGGCGATCAAAGTGCCACACACACACGCCAAACACCTACCCCACGGGGTCGATACGAACTCATGAACAATACATAAAAGGGGGTCACCGAGTGTGGTTAACACCGCAGATCATCACCGGACTAAAGTGAGTACACAGAGAGGTTAATAAGATGAGAGAGAGATGTGTTGACCGAAACGTGTGAGACGCAGGTCACTACCGCTTCCACTCCCACAGACGACATGACCCTCCCTCACCCCATATCCCCCATCCAACATGGCTGGGCTGTGTCAACTGACCCCAGGGGGGGGGGATAGAGTAGATTACCATCCCGGATCAAAATAAACCCACTAACCTCCTGCCACTCGCACAGCATCAATATCCCTTTTACCAACATCATTTCTAAACTTGAAATGATGATACGTGGTAAACCTCTCTCTCTCTCTCTCTCTCTCTCTCTCTCTCTCTCTCTCTCTCTCTCTCTCTCTCTCTCTTATTTCCGACCATATATTCTTCCCAGTTCTTTTTTTAATCACCCACCAGGCTTTCCCACTTTATCAGACAGGGTCGAGACCTGTTTACCGATGAAAAGCGATCCGGGAATTGCAATTCCCGGAAATTCCTATTCCCCGGGAATTCAGATACCTTTACATACGTACCTCCCCGGGTACCATGTACACACACGCTGTTTAAAGTCACCAGAACATGTAATCCCCATCCCCCCGAAACGCTACAAATTAACCTCACATGCTGAATCCTATGAGCAAATCCAGAGTGGGGGCGGTGGGTCTAGCTGAACTTATCCCCATGAAGTCTCGCCCCGCTCCTCTCCACTCCAGAACACCCCCGCGTCCCACAATACACACAGGACGACGGAAGAAATGACGATAACAGACGTGCTTCCTACTCGTCCTGGAACTTAAACTACTACGGCAGAACTGAACAGGAGAATGACAGACAAACACACTCCATTCATGGAGGGGAACGCAACCACGTATTCATTCACGTCCTTCAAACACCCCCGGAAAAAAAAAAATATTGAACTCGCCAGACGAAACAAATAAAAAAAAGAAAATCAAATCACAAAGAAAATCCATTACAGAGGCAAACAAATGAATAAGAAAATGAATATATGAATGAAATACCCTCCCATTCATCCGCGACACTTCGACACAAGTTTCATTTATGCGAGCCAATGAATAGAATAACTCTGGGCTTCAAAAAATATTCGGTCCTCCCACGCATTTGCATGACTAAATAAAAGAGAGAGAAAGTGTGTGTGTGTGTGTGTGTGTGTGTGTGTGAGAGAGAGAGAGAGAGAGAGAGAGAGAGAGAGAGAGAGAGAGAGAGAGAGAGAGAGAGAGAGAGAGAGAGACTGGGGATATTAAGATGGATGTCCCCGGCACAGACGGTCTGGAGATTCCCCCGGCTCTGGGGAGTGTCCCAGGACGTTCCCGGGGAAGAGAGAGAGAGAGAGAGAGAGAGAGAGAGAGAGAGAGAGAGAGAGAGAGAGAGAGAGACACTCCGGCCACCGTCGCAAGACAGCTTTACCTCCACTCACAGGAAAAGAGACGTGCCTTGCAAGGACAATTTTTTTTGGCCTCCATCCCACAGAAAGGACGTGCCATTACGGGGCAATTTTTGCCTCCGTCCAGAAGATAGAAACGTGCCTTCAGAACGCCCCCCTCCCCAAACCCAGCAAAGACACATGCATGAAAGAAGAAAGAATGAAAGAAAGAAATATATATATATATATATATATATATATATATATATATATATATATATATATATATATATATATATATATATACACACATATCCCTTCGTATTCATACTCTCAGAAGATATATTTCGTCTCCCTCTGTCGCTTGGGGTGCGATCACCCTCTCCCACTCTTCGTCTGGTAATGGGGAGAGGCATGACACGCCGTGTGGCGCCAGTCCCCCCCGGCCTTGTTCAGTGACCGACAGTGCATCAAATTGGACCCGGAACATTTGATATCCGGAAAGAGCCGCCTCAGAATACACCCAGCTGTCTCCATGTGTGATTTCGCGTCATTCTTTCCCTTACATCACACTCTTTTTCTCCTCATTTACAATCCCTCCACCCACATGTGCACATACGAACACGCTATGTCTGTAAAACATCTTGTAAATCGCAGGTCGTGCATCACGTCCACAGCAGACCAAAGGCTGAGCCTAGGGCTCCCCAATCACGATAAGGTCCTCCCAACGGTCGTTAGCGCCCCTGCTAACGAGGACCTAAAGTAAGAACAAACCATCACACGAACGCTGCGAGTCCCCCACCCACCACGCACCACACGCACCTCAGCTGCTGGTGACACACGAAGTCATCAATGACCATCAATGAGTCCCGACGACAGCAGTGCAAGTGAGCCGTCACTGATTCATTACACCTCAAGTGTCTGTACTTAACGGGGAGGGAAAGGAGAGGTGGAGGGGTGGGTTGGTCAGTCATCCATCCATGGAGGCGTCCCTGGGCGGTGGTCGTCGTCATCGGGAACAGCTAACTCATGTCCTGACACGAAATGATGACACCTGACGTGTACGACGGGGGAAGAAAAACGTCCATCGTGTGTGAATTATCCCTTCTAACACGGCGTCGCACACTCGACCTCTGTGTGTGTGTGTGTGTGTGTGTGTGTGTGTGTGTGTGTGTGTGTGTGTGTCACGGGGGCAGGACAAGATACTACTAGGATTACGAACACAAATTACACTACAGGAGGATATGGGGGGGTGTCCCTCTCTCGAGACACACTAGAACGGGAGACGACGTTAGGTACATCCGGGTGTGTCGGAGGAGGAGATGATGATGTAGGGGGAGGGGTCTCTCTCTCTCTCTCTCTCTCTCTCTCTCTCTCTCTCTCTCTCTCTCTCTCTCTCTCTCTCTCTCGCAACACACAACCATCCGGGCGAGGCTTGCATGGGACCCGCGACACCTGCTGGAGGCCACGCCCCGGTCATCGCATCAAGTGTAGAGCTGCGGAAATATTATTAAACATGCGTCTGAGGTCTGTGCACCGAGCGCCCTGGGGAGGAGGATTTCTACCCCCCCGAGTTTTATTCCCGGCCATGTTCCCATGTGCTTAATGACCATCATCAGTTGCCTGGGCAGCAAAGAGTAACGACATGATCATTCCTGGCTGCCATCTGATCAATGAAGACACGGTCCTGGCAGCGAAGGATTGATCTTATGCTGATGATCATGGAAAAAAAAAAAGACCATAATCAAGAAGCCAGAACATCCACGTAGTAATGTTTAAGTGCCAAGCATAGACGGCTGGTCATCTCGGAAGCCTTGTCTGCGTGACCCGCTACATACGAACAACCAAAGGTCAGGTCACACACACACACACACACACACAAAGACTTATGAGCTCCATACAGGAACAATATGCAGGTCGGAGGCCAGTGGACCCAAACAGCCTGAGTGAGTTGCCCCAATGCAAGCTTGCTCCTAGACCCAGCTAGAGGGAGGTTGAAATAAGGTCTCCAATACCAAAGGCAAAGTACAGAATATGTCTTAAAAAGACTTGAAAATTTAAAGACGGACTTATTCACAAACTTCAGTGGTACGTATTTACTGTAAAGGCAGTTATACAGGATATACCAGAGAGATATAGTAAAACTGACCTTCGGAAATAAGATATCGCGAACCTTGGACAGACGAACTCCAACTCAACACCACGACCATAAGCATCGACATGAACGAAATCTCTGCATAATAATAATAATAATAATAATAATAATAATAATAACAATAATAATAATAGTAACAATAACAATAACAACACCAACAACAATAATAATAGTCAATGTTTGGTACGAATATTTCAATAGAAAACGAGGCGCAGAAAGCCTGCGTTACATATGACAAAATGTAAACACAAAATCCCCGGTTGTGAACTCATTACCGGGTCTCCTATTCAGCCGGCTCCCAAGGGCCGGCAAATATACGATGAACTCAGACAACTTCACAAATATATGTATGAATGATGAATAATAACAGCCCCCCCACTCTCTCTGGAAATAGAGCGTGGTGCACCCCAGTTAATATGCTCGGCAATAATGCCGGAGCTAAGCGCTATAATGCTCACCCCCCCCCCCTGAACACACACCCATCCAGGTGCAAATAATGCTCTATTCCGGGCTTGTTAATCCTTGATTCCGACCTAATTTGGTTCAGTTTTTTTTTTTTTTTTTTCTTCCCAAGCTGCCAGCGTAGGCTAGTTTATTATGCCGACAATGTTCCATCCCGTAGGCGGCAGCTATTGTGCCGACCACGTCTCTCCTGTGGGTGGCAGTTATTGTGCCGACGACCCTGTTTGAGGGTGTACTGTACATGGGTCATAATACTCGGGCTCGCGTGCTTATAATGCTCGGTCTCTTTAGGCCACAGCGGTCAATACTGCCGTCATGGTGTCCTTCCCCCCCGGCCACAGTCCTCGGACACCACCCTCACCCACCCACTTCCCGGACCCCCTGTGGTCATGATCATGGTCCTGTCGACAACAACAACAACAACAACAACAACAACAACAAAAACAGCATTTCGATCCTGTCTTCATAACTCTCGACTCTTGAGACAACACTGCTTGAGTCTGAAACCTCAGGAAACGTGACGCGAACCTGGTTTCGTTTCGACGAGACAACACACACACTCTACTTTTTCTCCTCATCTTCCCATTTCGTTTCGAAGTTCGAGCGGAGGCCGGACTTCTCAACCTCCACCCCCCCACGGTAAGGTAATTCAGTACCATCACCGCTACTACGGGTAATGGCGCTAAAGTCTATCTCATTAACATGGTCCCCTACATGCGTATTAATGAGGCTACAGAAGGTGTGGATCAGCGTGCCTTTAATGACACGAACCGCCAATTTCACATTACTCTGGTCCATAGCTGCGGGGGAGAGCGTTTCAGTTGTCACCTCCTTGTCTCGTGCCGTAAATGATGAATGACCTGCGAATAATCCAAATGAGTCAATTATTCACTCTGCTTCAACATGTTGTGTTTGCAGAATGCCCAACACTAAACTACTGTGATCAATGTGACTCTCGAGATTACATTCCGTGTACCTTACGATGGTTTGGGAGCTCTTCTACCCCCTACAGGTGGGTCTGGGACCTTACCTTACCTTACGTATACCTTACGATGGTATGGGAGGTCTTCTACCCCCTACAGCTGGGTCTGGGACCTTACCTTACCTTACGTATACCTTACGATGGTATGGGAGGTCTTCTACCCCTTACAGTTGGGTCTGGATTCTTACCTTACCTTACGTATACCTTACGATGGTTTGGGAGGTCTTCTACCCCTTACAGGTGGGTCTGGGACCTTACCTTACCTTACGTATACCTTACGATGGTATGGGAGGTCTTCTACCCCCACACCTGGGTCTGGATTCTTACCTTACCTTACGTATACCTTACGATGGTTTGGGAGGTCTTCTACCCCCACAGCTGGGTCTGGATCCTTACCTTACCTTACGTATACCTTACGAGGGTTTGGGAGGTCTTCTACCCCCCACAGCTGGGTCTGGGACCTTACCTTACCTTACGTATACCTTACGATGGTCTGGGAGGTCTTCTACCCCCCACAGCTGGGTCTGGGACCTTACCTTACCTTGCGATGGTTTGGGAGATCTCCTAACCCCACAGCGGGGTCTGTGGACCTTCCCTCCTTACCTTGTGCCTCACGCTACAACGGATACCCCCAATAACTCGCAGCTGTCAAACGCGCGTTCTGGACGCATCGGTAAAACACACCTTTTTTTTACTACCATGCCAGCGTTTGTGCCCCAAGGCTCTGGCGAATTTCTAGCGAGACGGGAGCTGGCAAACAATGTGTGCCAAGACTGGAGTTAGAATGAGAACGATGATAATGTATATATAACATGTCGATCAACCTCATTAAAACCAATATGTCACCAGTAAAATCATGCTATCTATAACCAAAACGATGCATGTGACTACAAAGAACATAACCAAGATATATTCCTGGTCTAAAAAAAAAAATATATTTTCGACTATTGTTTTGATTTTGATAAAATATATCGAAGACATTTTGGTGTCAGGTGAGATGTGTGTTTCCCCTGGTGGCTTTGTGTGTCTCGGCAAATGTAAGACTTAACATTTTTCATGAAAAAAATATTACTGTACTTTTTTTTCTTTTTGTGCGCGGTTAACGGAAATAAGTGAACGAGTTCATTGCCGTGCATCGCAATATCGAACATCCGCAGGTCGCTTCCAATTCCGGGGTCAGCCCTCGGGGAAATAGCTTGTAACACTCAACCACAACCCACAGCAGAGTGTGACCCTCGACCTTCGTAACACTCAACCACAACCCACAGCAGTGTGACCCTCGTCCTTCGTAACACAGATAGGGATATATGTGCGCCCACGCCACGCATCCACACACGGCGAAGAAGAAAGGAAGAAGAAAGGAAAAAAAGACAATACTGATAAGGGAGGAGGAACAGGAGAAAAAAAAGAAAAAAAAAAAAACTTAGCAATGAAAAAACACACCAGGCCGAGCAATTCTCCATCAACGGCGACTGGTATCGGAAAATCGGGCCCCCGTCAATTAACGCCCACGTCTCCGCTACCACGACCTAGTCTAACAGAAATCGGTTAATCGTTATTAACTAAGTGTCGGCAGTGGCCCGGATATGAGGCTGCGTCGTGACGAAATAAGGCCCAGTTTACCTATATGTCTTCTGCCATTTCAAAATATTAAACAGGGAAGTTACATTTCTTAGTCTACTGAGTCTCTTTCGCAAGCATATGATAACATCCGACGGCAAAATAGGCAAGGTGACTCAATTAAGCTTTGGGTCGCTTGGGGTCGTGCAGTCGTGCGCAAGCTGGGGCACGGGGGTCGTACAGTCCAGCACAAAGCTTGAGGTCGTGCCGTCGTGCGCACGAGGTTCCAGAGCGAATGCAAGCAAGAAGATCAGGGGGGGTTCGTCAACCACGGTCTTCGATCGGACCCTCCCACAGGAGACGCTGCTTCAGAAGACCTGCCCTGTACGTGGCCCCCTCCGTCAACATATCGTTATCCACAAGGAAGAGAACCTGACCTCGAACAGTTCACTGTACACCGAGTACCTCAGTCCATCACTGCTATAACAATAAACTGATAATAAAAACATCAATAACAACAACAATAACAATGATACTAGTACTACTACTACTACTACTACTAATAATAATAATAATAATAATAATAATAATAATAATAATAATAATAATCCCTCAGAATACGTTGAACGTCAAAATGAACAATGGACGTAAATACGTCGCTTAAATTCATAACAACAACCGTGTACTTGTGGCTCTCGGAGAGAGAGAGAGAGAGGATCTCTGATTCTGGCTGGCCTCGCCGCCCACACCAGATGTCACCTGACACACGCACACAGGTGTAGTATATACACTGCATCAGCAATTCCTGACCTCCGCCTCAGCAATACTCGTGTGAGGTATATCCCCTCTGTACCTGAAGCACACCGGTCCACCTACCTCCTCAACCACCTCATCCCTGATACTTCCCGTCCCCTAATCCTGCGGTCCCCTAATACTGTGAAGTGGGAGCCAACGCGTAATCACATTACCCTCCACGTACTTCGGGAATACGAGGAAGGAAAAAAGAAGAGCTCTGGAGAGGGGAAAAGGAAAAATGAGATTTAGGATCGAGGGGGAAAGGACGTCCAGCAGGATAGATAGCATGAGCCACCACCTACCTACCTACCTCTCTCCTCCAGGCAATCCATCACCCAGGGAAGTAGGGGCCCCCTCCGACAGACCGACCAGCCAACTTCGACCCGGCGCCATTAACAAGCTACAAATCATTTTACGTATTGGTCTTGCAATTCCAGTAAGGGGATTACGTCGGCCAGCGATCCGGATCTCACGAGTCAGGAATGCTATCACTAACTCCTCCTCTCTTGACACAGCTGACGTTAAAGGCCAGGGTAAACTCGCGTGTCTTAAAAAGGAGTTTTAAAGCGTCGGGGTGATATACAGAGACGTGGGTATAAACTCCTGTATTCGTCTATCGATGCGGGGTCTAACATCGGCCACAGCGACAAATAGACCAGCCCCGAGGGGGAGGATGAACAGCGAGGTGTAGTGGACTGCTGACCTCACCGCCCCAGGGCCAGGATTCGAGCCCTTGCAGGCCAGATCCCGGGCGGCCCCTGCACGCGTCACGGTCATGAACGCAAACCTCTACAACCCTGAGGTCCACGTCGAACAGAACGACTGCTGTACCCGTTCTGAAATTTCCTTACAAGCGCTGGGAAACGTCTGGAGCGGTCAAAACGCGGCCCGCGGGCCGCATCCGTCCATTTAGAAGATGTAATCCGGTCCGCCAGACCAAGAGTAATTATGAATTTAAGAAAAAAAAGTTAGATCTGAAGCGGAAATATAAACCAGAGAGAGAAACCATGACAAACAGAGGAAGTAATGATGATAACAGCAGCTTATACGCGAAATGCATCAGTGAAGAGATAATATGAAGAAAACTCAGGTAACACATTTAATCAACAATAATAAATTCAAATGAATATTTAACCCTCAATACATTTCGATAAAATATTCGTCCTATATCACATTAGTGAGATATTTCGTCTATAACGCGCTGTGATATATTCGACCTTATATATTGCGTTTTAATGAAATATTGTCTTGATCTAAAACACAAGCAGCGAAAAAAAAAGATAAATATTCGGTCCCACCTAACACGTCGAAAAATATTCGGTGTACGATACATGTAAAATATTCGGTCTGTAATACACAGACACTTGCTTCGGTCCCACCTAACACGTCGCAAAATATTCGGTGTACGATACATGTAAAATATTCGGTCTGTAATACACAGACACTTGCTCTGGGCGTCTTGAGTATTCGGCGCCCGCCCAAACGCATGCTATCTTGTACGACGTCCAAAATTCACGTTAATAGAATATCGGAGGGGGGAGGGGGGGGGGGGGGGAATGTCCACAATAATACCTCACAAAATTCTATACTGCACTCCACTATCTAGTAAACCTCAGTACTCTTCCATGGTACGAAAAATCTACTCCCACCCCCCCTAACCCCAGCCACTTACCCTCTCCCAATCCACAATATCCAAATTGGGCAAAAAAAAAGAAAAAAAATAATGGCCCAGCTTCACCGATATCGCCGAGCGAATCCCCCAACATAAGCTGCGCGACAATGAAAAACCTGGAGTTCTCTCTCTCTCTCTCTCTCTCTCTCTCTCTCTCTCTCTCTCTCTCTCTCTCTCTCTCTCTCTCTAATCCTTCGCATCAAACTTGGCCATCCTGTGACCCACCCTCCCAACCTTTAAGCTCCTAGCTAGCTAAGAAGGCCAGTGATCAAGGAGCAGGAGGAGACTTCTCTCTCTTCCACGGGAGGGGAAAAAAAAATTCCAATTAAGGCGGAACTAAAAGGGGGGTCGGGACCGCCGGCATGCCGGGGTCTCGGTTTCAATGGCCGACTTCGAGGTTAACTTCTCGGTGGCTAAATCGCCGATGAACCGGTTGAATCTCCGTCCCATCACGGTGCGAGAGGTGTCTACTGTCCTGATGTCTGGTGGAACAGGAATTTATGGGCAGAGAGAGAGAGAGAGAGAGAGAGAGAGAGAGAGAGAGAGAGAAATATGAGAAGACTGATGATATCAAGGAAGTGGATAAGTCAGGCGTATGGTGTACAAATAAAGGAGTCAAACTCAGGAAAAAAAAAAAAAAAATATATATATATATATATATATATATATATATATATATATATATATATATATATATATATATATATAAGGGTCCCGGGTTCGATCCTGGCTGTTGGAGGTTTGTATGTTCTATGAAGGTGCGCGTTCATATGCACTTTGTTCGCATATATATATATATATATATATATATATATATATATATATATATATATATATATATATATATATATATATATAACGTATCACAGAAGACAAGACAAATAATAACGGAGGCGAAGCAAATGAGGAAAATATAAGAAAAAATGTTTATCTTGAAGACCTAAATTACTGGTATAAACATTAACCTACGTTCTTGAACCGCTAGCTTAACTAGCACGTATCAACACACACCTGGTTCAACGCATATGTTACGCAACACACCTGCGCCCCGGAGCTAAACACCTGCACAACGACAGGAACATCTGTTCAACAGGAATACTCCCGCCCAAATTACACACCTGTACAACACAGGGATCCACCCATCCGCAAAAAAATATATACATTCACAGCTACCCATTTGCATATGACGACTCCCACTGTACACATGACACAAACCTACTCCCCTCCCCCCCCTACACACACACACCATCCACCACACACAAACACACACACACACACACACACATACCCGAATGCCTTCAAAATACGAGCACTCAACACACTGGGGGTACACAAGACCGAATCAAATGACAGATGTACGCAACAGTGCTACACACACACACATACATCTTCACACCTGTAACACCCTGACACCAATGGTGGCATCATCTTCAAGAAGGTGTTTCCAACGAGAACATAAACGCCAAACCTCACGCACCATCATTACAAAAACGTGAACAACGAAAAGTTAAATTGGGTTATCTCATTTACATGTTCGGTAATTTCATGAGCGGTTTATAATTCAACCTAAATGACTTATCCGAGATTTTAACTTACTTTTTCAACACCATTTTGAATTTCTTTCGTATAGAACATTTATATCCATAACCGGTTAATCAAAAAACTATTTACTCTCTATATGAGATCAATGTGTGTGTGTGTGTGTGTGTGTGTGTGTGTATGTGTGTGTGTGTGTGTCGCACTCACGCATGCAGGCGCTTGAGCCTGAACAAGTAATATCGACTACCAATAACCTAATATTTCTCCCGAACACAACGAAAACCCGGGTTTCATTAGTCATACGCGCTCTCCTCTCTACCGAAACATAAAGAAATCTATAAATAAATCCGGAAAACGCCGATAAACTGGATTTGCTCATCTCTTCGAACAGCATATGTACATACATATATATATATATATATATATATATATATATATATATATATATATATATATATATATATATATATACATAATCGATCCCTGAGAGTCATGGTCACACATGGCTAAAAATCCTTCCTCCACAACCACAGACACTATGCAACACAACACCCCTCCACACAAAGAGACTCCATCTTCTCTCTACAACCCATCACACAAAGAGACTCCACCTTCCCTCCACGCAAACACACTCCACCTTCCCTCAACACCATGACACTCCACCTTCCCCTCCACACAATGACACTCCACCTTCCCCTCCACACGAAGACACTCCACCTTTCCCTCCACACCAAGACACTCCACCTTCCCTCCACTAACAACCCAGGCAGTATGGCCGGTTGGGACACCGTTACTCAAGACTGTCCACCAAATCCTCTACTTTGTTACCCATGAAGGTATGATCCCCATCTTTGCCTTACAACCGATATGTAACACACCGCCTCATCCTCCGACCGTACACGCAACAGCGAGTCTTGCCCAACACCAACTAATGTGAGTGAATCTTCTCCTAAATCCAGAGTGCAACTGAATCTTGCTAGTAGGGAATCTTGCTCTACGATGAACGTAACGATGAATCTTTCCCTACAACCAAGATAATGAGATGAATCTTATGCTTTACCCACACTGGAACACTGGACATTATCAAACTCCCTATTATGCAGTAGGTTATCTAATCACTGTCTCACTATACAAAATGTACAACTGGTTCTTCCCCTTACTCCTTAAGACGGGGAAGATAACCTTACAAGCTTACATTCTGATCATTCATATCACCTCAAATTGATATATACCATCCAGTGTCCGAAAAAAACTTTGTCTCCCCCCCCCCCATATACTTTCAAAGGCGATGCACGGCTAAGATTTATTGTGGGTACAAGCATATGATGTTCTCGGGGCGAAATCTGGCTACTGATCGTAATGTTTTTAACGGTATGAGTACCAGCAACCCGCCTCAGAGTGCCTCGGGCTATCTTAAGGGAACGATGTTCTTTCTTTACTCTTCCAGGCTGCCACTTCGTTGTGGGAATTTCGCTTCTGGGCGCTGCATTTCTTCGACCTGGGCTTCAAGATGGTAGGCCCTTACCTTTCTAATAAGGAAAGAGTCCGAACTCTCGCCTGGAAGCAAGAAAAAGTGGGTACACGTGACATTTCTGGGCGTTCACAACGCA
This sequence comes from Panulirus ornatus, assembly GCF_036320965.1. Taxonomy (NCBI): domain Eukaryota; kingdom Metazoa; phylum Arthropoda; class Malacostraca; order Decapoda; family Palinuridae; genus Panulirus; species Panulirus ornatus. Next base: position 11,463,278 of record NC_092259.1, on the reverse strand, counting down.
CGATCAGGGGGCTGCTTCCTGCGACATCTCACCAATACCTCGCCTCACTCAGGAGACAAAGACCCTCAGGAACCAACACATGGACCTACTTGAATATTTCAGGAGCCTGGCCCATCCCATGCCCAAACGTCTACAGATCAAGGCCAAAGGAGAAATGACAAAGAAATACAGTGGAAGTATGACATCGCCTCTGGAAATGTATGGGGAAGTCAGACAAGGTTCTTTTGCGGACACTGTAGTTTTGCTTACGAGATCAGCACGTAAGTTACGATCTCCCCAGCTCGATCGGTCTCAAGACGTATCGACGACCAAACACGTTTCGGCAGGGTCTCCCCAAAGATCCTCAAGACACATCGAAGGATCCTTCCTCGCCAACGTCAGGAAGTGAGGTAGGATCTGCTCCATAACCCCCGAGACATTTACAAATGGAATTTGACCCCTTACATCCAAAACACGACGTGGGATCTTTGCTCAAACATCTACTACGTCAGGTCATAGGGCAATCACCTAATGACCTTACAACACCAGAAGGCTAATTTCCACCTGGGGAGAGAGAGAGAGAGAGAGAGAGAGAGAGAGAGAGAGAGAGAGAGAGAGAGAGAGAGAGAGAGAGATAACGGCCCGAGAGGAACCGATCCCAAGGCATTATGGCTGGTGGGAAGCAAGGCAACCCAGCCAGCCGGTGACGTGTGTGGGTGGAACGCCGTAGGCGTGTCCTTTCAACCAACTTACCTGGAGAAGCCCTACTGTGGCAACCCCTCCACACACACACACACACACACACACACACACACGCTGCTTGCTGCCTCACACCCTCGACTAAAGCCGTTGGAATGAATACTCGGGCGGATTTTTAATGTTTCTTTGTGATACGTTAAGCTCCGTGTGACAAAGATACACACACACACACATATTCCTCTCTCTCTCTCTCTCTCTCTCTCTCTCTCTCTCTCTATATATATATATATATATATATATATATATATATATATATATATATATATATATATATATATATATTGGAAAGAATCACAATTTTGCAAGTGATCAAGATATTCCTTTGAGTCCACGGGGAAAATGAAACACAAGTTCCCAAATGCACTTTCGTGTAATAATCACATCATCAGGGGAGACATAGGAGAGAAATATAAGTCAGATGATATACAACGAAGAGACGTAGCTAGCCCTTGTTAGCAGCAATCCAAGGAAAGCTTGTATGCCTCCAACCCTCTACCTTTCTTCAGGCAAATCTGTCCCAATTACCGGGATAAAATCCTCCGCGGCTAACTGTTCGAGAGAGATTGCTAAAATCGCGCCAATTGGTGGCAGTGTTGTGGGAGAACATGGCCATGGTGGGGTTGGAGGAGAGCAAGTCGATGGTGGCGGTGGCGGTGGTGATGTAGGAGAGGAATGGTGGTGCTGGAGAAGAGCATGGTGGTGGTGGACATCCCAGGGTACTCCTCATTTTCCTCTCCACACTGAACACTTAAAGTAACCAAAGAATAGTTAAACCACCCCAAAATCCACGATTAATTTTTCAACCATCCTTGTCATGTCACGGGAACTCTACCACCACCACCATCACCACTAATACTACTACCAATGATAGTAATAGTAATAATTATAGTACCAACAAACAGCGACAACAATAATCGGCGGTTTATTGAATCAAAATGCAGCCAACGGCACACAATACGTGTGAGAAAAAGTAGTAAGAGGCAATGGGGTTACGTGAAAGGGTGGGGATACAGTCAGTCTTTACACATACAATACAGTTCATTGATTACGTTCATAATAGCTGGGTTGGGGCCGTTCTTTCATAGGTCTCTGCTACATCGGATGGGCGTAAAGTGACTGTGGTGTCGAACTGCGACTCGAGGACAAGGTATCCTTGGTTGCAAGAGGTGACGGTGGCGAGGTGATGCCGTAGCTTCTTTCCGAAATGTTGTGTGTGTGTGTGTGTGTGTGTGTGTGTGTGTGTGTGTGTGTGTGTGTGTGTGTGTGTGTGTGTGTAAGACTGATAGACAGATAGATACAAAGACAGATAAGAGATATAGATAGACTTAGATACATAGAGAGAGAGAGAGAGAGAGAGAGAGAGAGAGAGAGAGAGAGAGAGAGAGAGAGAGAGAGAGAGTACTATATGTGTTACGGAGAGAGATATATACACTCTTGTCTCGTCTCTTAACCCTGAAGATAGACCATGCCTTACCCTTATGTAAAAACAAACGGGTTCCCTTGTTTACGTCAGGTACCCCAGTGTGTGTGTGTGTGAGTGTGTGTGTGTGTGTGTGTGTGTGTGTGTGTGTGTGTGTGTGTGTGTGTGTGTTCTTGAACTCGTGCACACTCGCACTCCAATCAGAAATAGGGCACAGCGCATCTTAGCCCATAGACACCTTAAAACTCACCTGGGGAAAGGTGGTCCAGGTACCATGCGCAGCACTTTACCACATGGTGTGAAACGGCCTGGGAACCACTACGTCAACTCCACTGGCCCATGCTTGGCTCCAGTCTGTCACTCAAGAGTCCACAGCAAGTCCGGTTCTCCTTGGGCCGATCACCATATACGACTCAATCTACTTATCTTCCTCGGAGTCTTCAGACTTTGTGTTCTAGACCAAACGGAGCGTTGCGAAGTGTTTGAATTCGTCCGTTTACATCACTTGTTACACAGTAGAACTGTCTGCTCGCTCATCGATGTATACGAGTCCACGTTTATCATGAATTCCGGCCCGTTAACACAAAACTTAACACTAAAGTTCATGAGGGGAAAAAAACCTCGTCGTGTTTGTTTTTTTGTCCCACGTCAGCAGGTATGAGGCCCACGACAACACTTAGGGGGGAGGGAACAGAAGTTCCTCCTCACTTACGCCAAGTGTCAGAGTGTCAAGTTACACGAAGGCCGCGGGCGGGGTCAGCCAACCCCTACAGGATCGCAAGGCCCCATACGCACGCCCGATCTCCCCTAACTCTACATCACTATTGCCAATCTCACAACATTAAACGGAAAAACGACTATCAAAGCCCCCGTTACTAAACGGGCGATAATAACTAAAACCGTAAATGACTTTTTTTTTTTTAGGGAGGAGGTTGGTTCCTAACGATTGAAAATGTTTGGGCGCGCGAAAGGCGACGTTGTGGGTACCGCTTGCGGGAGTCACGGAGCGAGCGACTGGCTGGCTGGCTTGGCTGGCTCCCGGACTGGTAGGGCGGCGGTGTGACACTGGCGCCGCTAGTGGCCCCCTCCACCTGCTGCACACTCGCGACCGTTGCCTGACGCTTTACCTCGCACGGCTGCCGGCGCCACACTGACGACTCTCCGTACTGCGCCCCTCCCCCACTCCTCCCTTCGCCCACTTACACCACACACTCACAAGCGACAAAGAAACGCCACACTTACCCTTATTACCATCATCCCAGAAGCAAAGGAAAAGAAACTAAGCAAGTAATTCTGCATTATAGCTATAGGAATCGAATGGCATCTAATTCGTGGTCAAACAGGTTAACATTACGATCAACGGTACCAAATACTGCGCTGAAATAGTAACACAAAGCCAAACCCACACTAAGCAACACTGCAGATGAAGGTTCACCTAATACACAGCAATCATGCAAAACGCAACCTATCCAGAATGGCGATGAAAACTCGCAAAAAGTGATAATAAAGTGGAAACTGACGCGGGATACGCCCGAGACAGAGGAGGACGTCCCATTCCACCTGTGTTATACAAGAGGGATCCAGCTTGCAATACACGAGGCGTGGCAAGGCTTCCAAATCTTCAATCAGATGGTCCGCACCTCGACCTAGCCAAGCAAGCCGTGCACGTGTCGCTGTAAATATGAAGAGGATGGTAGGCATCGCGCCCCACGACACTTGGTCCTACAGGGATTATTCACCAGTGGAGGGGAGACACCTCTGTGAGCAACCAGGGAGATGCAACAGACGGGACACAGCAGCGCCAGAGGGACATCAAACAAAGATGGAGGAGGAAAGGGAGGAATGACATAAAATGGTTAAAAAGAATTAAAAAAAAAAAAAACTACAAAACTTATTACCGGAGGCAAGTTTATATGCGCAGAAGTGGGGGGAAACGCTGGTAAGAAATATGACAAGGATGCGACACGTAAGGAAATAAAAGTAAGATGCATGACGGAAAGTGGTAAAGGACCAGGCATGAATTCCGACCTACCAAGAGACCTCCAAGGCCAGGGGCTTTCTGTCAATAACGGGCCCGTTAAGTCCACGTGTACACCTTTCCTTGGCTTCAGTGTAACCTAAATATTACTTCCACCAAAAAGTAAATACCGATAATTGTTTACATTCCGTTATGATTAATACAAGAGAAAAGGTTCATGCAAAACGACTACTTCTTTCTAAAGTATATCGAAATGCGATATACTGATAGCTACATAACTATGTATAACTTTATCATATGTCACTGAGGCATATACACATGTCCCATGCCTTGAGACAAGAGACGATTCTACTACAACTCCGGGAATTATTTCCTTTATTTCCCAATGAATAAAGCATCAAGTACAATCTGGGGGCAGACAGCCTTATGACCACTCTTATCAATTAAAAAAAATATATATATATATATACAAATATTGCCAGGAAACCAATTTTCTCACAAAGTATCGGTTTGATCAAATGTAAGAAAGTCCCTATGCCTCACACTGAAACATTAGTTCTCGCTAGAAAATGATAATGAACAAGTACAATAGATGGACCAACGACAAACTGAAACCTTGCATAATCGTAGTCAGACGTAAGCCCTCTACGCCTACAGCTTGATCTCCGTCTTCGTGTGCTTCACGACAGAAGAAAACGTTCCTTGCATCAAAGAAAACTGAATTTTACATCCAAGCGATAACAAAAACAAGCGCCGCTCATACCACAGACTAAATCAGAATTGACAAAAACGAAGACCAACACAAAAATAGATGCTGTAGCCAAACATTAATAAACTTATGTAGTACATTTCCTGCAAGATTTAACAAATCGCATATATAAACGAGACGAGCGCAAGGCAGATTTCGTTAAAGGGAGAAAAAATACAATGAAGTATTCAGCAATCTAGTATACTGCATTAACATAATACTTCCAGCTTCTGCTGTCAAGGTCCTCATATTGCGCATTGAGAGCGTGTATGGTCTAAATTATCTAGAACACCTGAGGATGTTGTTCAAGATACTTCACAATTAATGGTTGTAACATCAAACTGATCCTTGGAGTCGATATCCCTAGTACAAACAACCAATCTGCTTTCCAATAATTCTCTCAAAAGTCAAGATTTTGTATCAACCTGCCAACTAATCAGTCTTACTCCTTAAGTCACACACGTCAATTATCAAAAAAAAAAACAAATCGTCACATATACACCATTCTTTTATTCACAGTTATCACTATCACCTTCATCTACGTTCGTTTTCCCTGATCCCACCCATCCCCACCCAAAAAAAAATCGACCCTACGTGTCTAGCCTTCATTTAACCACCTCAACTCAGCTCTGTGTCACCTTTAACTTACCCTCTCACCTTCCTTCCTGTCCACCCGCATCATATCTCACATAAATGTTTAACTCATGTGTTACAGGTCACTGGCTCAAGTTCCATTGTCTCCACTTACTGTACTGTTATACCTTACTTTCTGACCTCTTCTCCAGTTACTACATTGTCCTCCAGTCCTTCATTCTCCTAGACTTGTTCTCTTTTTCTTCCAACCTGAGCATATCCATCAACCCCATATATATATATATATATATATATATATATATATATATATATATATATATATATATATATATATATATATATGCCAGACCGAAAAAAACTAACGGAGAGGTGTTGCTAGCGATCGCTATACACTGTCATGAAAATGATCACCCCATACATCTTGCTGTTGTTCTCTACCCCTCTGCTTATTATGCCACATGTAATGTCAGTGAATGTCTTAACTACTAACATTAAGAACTTTAATTCGTCCCTAGGCAATTTAAAGGCCCTTCCTAGCCTTGACCAAATCATTATGAGAGAATTGACAAAACACGAAAACATAAAAAAAAGTTGTTTATGACACACCCAAGCTACCCAGGTCAGCCCCCGCCACAAGACCCCCCCCCCTCCACCCCATAATCACACTCCCTCAACGGTTACTGCCAGACGAAACAAGCAGTAGTTGGTCTTACTGACTGGTGCCGGACGGATGGATTCAACTTCGATGTTTGGGATTTAAAAAATTTTGGGAGCCTTGAAGAATGTTTGGAAGTCGAGAACATTATCTCGGAAAGCAAAAATGGGTATGTTTGAAGGAATAGTGGTTCCAACAATGTTGTATGGTTGCGAGGCGTGGGCTATGGATAGAGTTGTGCGCAGGAGGGTGGATGTGCTGGAAATGAGGTTTGAGGACAATATGTGGTGTGAGGTGGTTTGATCGAGTAAGTAATGTAAGGGTAAGAGAGATGTGTGGAAATAAAAAGAGTGTGGTTGAGAGAGCAGAAGAGGGTGTTTTGAAATGGTTTGGTCACATGGAGAGAATGAGTGAGGAAAAATTGACCAAGATGATATATGTGTCAGAGGTGAAGGGAACGAGGAGAAGAGGGAGACCAAGTTGGAGGTGGAAAGATGGAGTGAAAAAGATTTTGAGTGATCGGGGCCTGAACATGCAGGAGGGTGAAAGGCGTGCAAGGAATAGAGTGAATTGGAACGATGTAGTATACCGGGGTCGACGTGCAGTCAATGGATTGAACCAGGGCATGTGAAGCGTCTGGGGTAAACCATGGAAAGCTGTGTAAGTATGTATATTTGCGTGTGTGGACGTATGTATATACATGTGTATGGGGGTGGGTTGGGCCATTTCTTTCGTCTGTTTCCTTGCGCTACCTCGCAAACGCGGGAGACAGCGGCAAAGAAAAAAAAAAAAAAAAAAATATATATATATATATATATATATATATATATATATATATATATATATGTTTGTAAAGGCCAAAGGACACATTTACATTACGATCAAATGCGCCAGAGATGAAACATGATTCAATTATGTTTCTTTCACTTAAGCAATTTGATTTGGATTGGAATTAGCTCCTTCCCAGTCGATATGGTGATCAAAGGCAGCTTTATGTTGAAATAAATCAATGCTCTCTTGGGCTATCCTAACACTATACTTATGTTGTGAGATCCTAGTTTCCAAATCTTTCCCCAATTGTACAATATAAAATTGGTTACAGTCTTTACAAGGGACTAATAAACACTAGTGTTTTTTTTATGAGGGCTTTCTTGATGGTTTTGCTATATTCAAAATGTAATAAATAACTTATGTTTGATGATCAAATTAATTATGTTTTCCCATTTCCCGATGACATCGATTGAGGAAACAACATAATTTGTCTGCAACTTGTCTTATTAATAAGTTTACCATTCTATGCAGCTGCTTGGTGTCATTTGACTATCACTTCCTCAGTTCAAACACCACACTCCAGTGATGTGTAAAAGTTCACAACAAGGTGTCAGTAACTCAACATTATCTGAAACAATCAGCTTTTGATTTGGCAATGGACATTCATTATAACATCAATCTGCTTACCTTGGACTCAAGTACTTAAATCAGAAATCCTTTCCCATGTGATAAATGCCTCTCCATATATCTGAAAGAAAGAAAGAAAAATCACCTAACTTGTTTATAAAAAAAACATATGTACTGTTACGATTGGGAAGTGAAATTCATCTTCTCACTTTTTATTACTGAAATACCTCAATAAAATACCTATAATAATTTACGTCTAATTATTATGCAAATCCAATAAAATTATCTTTGTCAAAATTTCCTAACGGCAGATCTATGACTCATCTTAAAAAAAATTCTCCATAAAACTGATTAATAAACCACTCCCAATAGACTGAACTTTCCAGCCATAATCAAATAAAAAGCCCTCCGAACACTTACTAAAATCAGATTTGAAAAGGAGAAAAGCATAATTCTTTATACTTTTTTTAGAATTTTACATTATCTATATCAATACTGTATTACAATACTTTCACTGCAGGTTCATGGATAGGACAAAATGTAATTAAAACTGAAAATGGTCATCTTGTTTAATAATCAAAATCAAGCTCTATGGGGCCCCACATGACTTGCCCATGGAACCCAGCAACCTTATGCCTACCTCCATGTGGTAATTCGAAAACAGCTCTACAACATTCTAATTTACATGTCCCCAAAAAATCTAAACTTTCTGCACACAAAAATATATTTCCAACAAACCCTCTACAATTATACTAACTAAAAACATCTTGTGTCCAAAAAATAAGTTACATTCTCAAAACACAAAAAATGGATTTAACAAATCCCATCTGCTAAAGACACTAACTCACTACAATCAGGCATCAACTGATTGTCCTGTAGAAAACCAGAAATATTTTGTTACGACTTGTAGAAATAATAACTTAAACAATTCTAAACACAGCTCATCATATCAATGGAGCACAGTGTGAAAGAACTATGCAAACTTTGCCCCTTCAATGATGATAAACTGGATTTTGCGAACATTTAGACATGAAGCAAATTGAATGCCGACATTCTTAAAGACATTCCTTTTTTAATCTCTACACTGCTGCACACTAACACCATTATTCACAGCAGGAATAACTGCTGATTTCCAGCCTTCCCCTTGTGGACCACACAAGAGGTATGTCTACCTCCACAGCTTAGTTCAGGACCAAAGTTCAATGGTATTCTTAGGATAAGTCAGTCTGTTTGATGCCATGGCCTCTGAGCCTACATCCCCTTCACAACTTGGCTGCTCAGGAACACTGAATTTCTGAAGCTTTTCAGTGATGTAAACTCTTTATACACCAGCATGTAGCATACTAAACAACCTGGCCCCAATGTTGACCATTTTTTCTCTTATTTCAAGATAAATTCCAATTTTTGCAGTGATACTATACAATCTTACATGTCTGTCATGCCAATAAGAAGTTATGTTCATGTAAACTGAGGATCTTGCCTCCAAGGATTTACCTACTATAAATTGTGTAATTCTTTCTGAGTTCTAAAGAATAAAGTCTGAGTGGATTTCCTGTGTATAAATTGTGTAATTCTTCTTTTTGAACTCTAAAGAATGGCCTGAGCGATTTGAGTTTCTCCTAAATGCTTTGTATTTTGACAGATTCACTTAGGGATGCGATATATCTTTGCACATCTACTTGATAACAGTCCAACTTCAAGGTTGCACACAAGTCTTCTAGCCTGAAGTGTAAGTACTTTGAAAAGTGTCATCCTCAGCTTTCTCTCACTCATCCAGAGGGTTTGCAAAGCCCAACTTACCATCTTTTGAGAGGCAATGGTTGCTCTACAGCCCATGGTGAAGATAAGGCCATCAAACATAATCCAGTTATCTGTATCAATCCTAACTGCTTCACTTCCCCATAAACTTATCATTATCAAGAGCATGTTATTCTAAATGAAACACTGGATGACTAATGTCTCTTTGTTTCCCCTCGGATTCTCCTATTACAAGATTCTCATACCTGTTCTGAATCACATGCAAATGATAATACAAGGTGTGTTTTTTCTATGTTTAAGCAAAAAAATGAAAAATTTCAGGAATAAAAGTAGTGTACATCATATCCAACTACCTAAATCAATTGATTTCTGAAGCATTTGGAATGCATATACGTGTGCAGCATCTGGATGGTAGAGATGTCCCTTAAAGAAAATATAATTATATAAAATGAATACTTACAATTGTTTTCTAAAGACGTATGTATATACATGTGTATGGGGGTGGGTTGGGCCATTTCTTTCGTCTGTTTCCTTGCGTTACCTCGCAAATGCGGGAGACCGGAAAAAAAAAAAAAATTGTTTTCTAAAATCAAAATAGTGACAGCATAATACAATTGTTTTTGTCTATTACCCACCAACACTGAAGGGTCTCTGTCCTTTCCTTATGCTACCCCATATATGCAAGCTTTCCCTTAATGGTCAAAAGAGGCTCTCTTTTCACTCTAAACTGAGTCAGATTCTGTAGCTAAATTTTACTGTGATGGTCATCCTCAAAAAGAGTCTTAAATTGCATGTTACTGATCATCTAAGAAACTTAATATGCATGTACTGTATGTATCTTTTATTCATCTACTTATCTTTAATAACCCCAGGATCTCTTCTTGCAAGAGTCATGACGTTACCCAGGACCATTTTTCAAGCAACTACTGCAGCTCCAAGGATGCATTAGACTCAGTAGCAAGAAAGAATCTTGAAAAGCAAGTTCTTTGACTAAACCGTAGAGTATTCTGTTACGTCAAGTGATGATGGTACAGCTAACCAAAGGCAACTTTTGACTCCCAGTGTAAAATTGAGCAGATGAAGCACAGTAATCATTTACTAATACATGTGTAAAAATGCATCTTTCTTACAGTACAGTAAGTCTTGTAAGTATTGGTTGCAGCAACCAGAGCTTCCAAATAATTACTATCACTGTTTACCATAGTTGAGGAGGAGGAGGAGGAAGTAAATTTTTATTGATATAATATTACTTGCTAAACACCTTTACAAATAAGAAAAAGTTGAATATGGTGAAAATCAGAACTCTGTTTCATATCTGTAATGCTTTGTTTTTGTGTCAAAGTTTTATAGATCAATATTAATGCTCTGGGTAATATTTTTCCTTTATTTTGCATTTTGTCAATTTACATTTCAAGAATCTTTCTTTTTCTAGAATACAATTCCAGTGTTTTGCACTGAAAACGAGTCCTTTTATATCACATGATCTGCCAATATCAGGAATTTCTTCCTATGACACAATGTAGACAAGTAAAGAAATATGTTGATATGAGTCGCTACAGACATTCTGACAGTACAATATGAACTAAATATAAATAAATCCAGCCTGACAATACTTATTCTTTAATTACGCATTTATGTAAACATGTAATTATGGTCACTAAGTAGGTCAGGTTAGCACTGTTTAGTTTCAGTTATACTGTGTTGATTTATCCTCCACAACTTATCACAGTGTTAATTTATCCTCCACGACTTGTCACAATCTTATTTTCGTCGACACAACACCAAAATATTTGTTGATAATTATGAATCCTGTTGAGAAAATTTCCCCTCAATTTTAAGCTTTCCTGTTATGAAGAGCCTTTTTACAAACACATTTCAGATTGGCATCACAACAAAGCAATGGAACTCCTAAAAGGTAAGTCAAGCATTCTTGAAAAGAAAGTATGGACTCTGTTCTTAACTAATTCTTTGCTGATTTTGCACCTGTGACTCGACCAAGGAACTTGCTGACTGAGACCTGAGCTGTGCGGGTGGAAGACTACAGTCAATCCAAGGAAAACTCAATCTACCCTATTTTGAGATTATGTAGAAGAAATTAACCTGACGCACATGTTTGAGAACTAAAGGCTATATCAGAATAGGCAATGTCTTAGATTCATGTGCAGTCACACAATTTGTTTCCCCTCTTTTTAGTGTCTACACTTTACAGCGATAAGAATGAGCATTATAAAACTGTGGTCTGCAACCAAAGTCAGTCAATATTTCCATACGTTCTGGTTTCTTTGCCTTCACAAACATTATACAGTAATTAATCCCACATTTTTCTTGGTCTTCACAGCCTTCTCTACTATCACTTTTTACCACAGGATAAAATAAATGACCCACATCATGCTCTGCCATTCTAATAAATCACATCAGTAACTTCCTGTAACTTTTCTTACTTTAAGAGTCAGGTATTTAAGCACCTGGGGAACTCTAATTCATTTCTTCGTTCCTTTTCATGTCTCACTTTCCATTAAACTGAGATTGCCACAGCTGGAACAAGTTTTGCCCAAGCCATGTCAATCTCAAAGAAAACAGTAGTTTTAAAAGTCCACAATCAAAATTTTTTTACAGTAACATGTTACTGTAATGGTGACCTTAAACTAAATCATTTTCGTAAAGTGGTTCCCCTAAAATTCATATTTACTTCTAGGCTGAGAATTTCCTGT